>NW_026931691.1:0-50222 GCF_032062105.1 Saccostrea cuccullata
ATAAGATTACGTTATATTTAAATTATTGATATTTTATCATCAATGAAAGGAAGTTCATTTAGGGACATTATGAAAGAATTCCATTTTACTTAGGCATCAATTGCGACAACCATCATGGAAGTGAATTCAGGCGGAATGCATGTCCTCAAAATTGCATCTCTTTGACTTTCAAAGTAGGCCAATATGTTAAATAAAATCTCTCGTCGACACCTATTGTAAAACAAAGACAGAAATGCAGGAAACGTGAACAAATATCCTACATGGTATCCAAAGGCATCCTGCACTTTTATGTCAGGATTCTTCTATACCAATACAATCCGACTATGATCCCCCTCCCCCTGTGAACCACTATATGACCCGATAAATCTTGTAGAAAACTTAATTACTGAACGACCAGTACATATTGAAATTAAGAAGACCCAGTCAGAATTTGAATAATTTTCAAGTGGTACAGTTGGATATTAAAATCAATTGAAGGGCCCAGATGCAGTGAATTTAGCCAAATTTGCAAACCAAAGGTTTAGAAGAGAAAAATTTCAAAGGAGATTCTTCAACTTTGAACTTCACTCGTAGAAGTAATTTCAATATGCTACAGCAGCTGCAGTCAGGGAACAGCAAAACAAATTCTGCGGCTTTACAATCAGTGTTTCCTCTACAGCTTCCTTTGCAAGAAAATCATTGGGAATCCAAAGAAAGTGACGAACAGAAATTCTATGGGTGTCATTTACATTGTATGACTGTTCATGCTCCCCAAACTTATAGGATATTCTGTCTATGCTCATTAGTTCTAGAGCAGGAGGAACGGTCATTTGGAGACTTAAGGAGAATCTCCTTGATTAAATCCAATAGGTAGTGTTGAAGAGTTATCGAGAATGCAATAGTAAGATTGAATGCACAACAGCAGACAGACAGAGGAGAGGGCTACAGAAAACAGGAAACAATGATAATCCAGCAGGTTAAATTACTGCCAAAGTTCGAAGAAACCAAATTTCCAATTGAACTATTTCCTCCGTGCTTGTTCCAGACCCATTGCCAAAGGATTGAAGATTTCCTAGAAAAGGGCCAAAACATCTGGTGGTCAATGGAAAAGAACAATGCTGTCTTACATGATGGCCCTTCACGACCTAAGCAGTCCTTGACCTCCTTTCAGCACTTCCCGTCTATTTTAACTCAAGGCACACATACTCTGCTAGAGAGCTCCTGTCAAAAATGCACTGAACACTTCCAGTCATAACATCACAATAGCATTACGATTATTTACTCTTGCTTGTATAAGCAATAGTTTTACAGTAAAAATAAACTCCTTGCTTTTACAATTGAATAGAAAAAAAACAATACATGTATATTGTGAAATCCAGGTTTTCCTTATAGTTTCCATTTCTCTGTGAAGGAAAATAATTATCCCCTAAAAATTAAGTTAACTAAAAGATAATGTGTACAAGTTTATTCATTCCAATTATTTCAGTCGTGATAGATTACTGTGGTTGTATCAATTTTCGTCAGTATCAATTTTCGTGGATTTTGTAATAAAAAAACGTTTTCGATAGTACGTAATTTCGTTTACAAAAGCATAGTGTATACAAACGTTTGTCATATTTCGTAATACTATGAACCACAGGCTTTTGGATCGCTTAAAAAAAATTGTGTGTGTAAAAAAAAATAAAGGTACTGAACTCTTACACTGGGTACCTTATTTCGCTAATAAAATATTTTTTATTCGAATGCTGTAAAATTCTACTTTTTATTTAAATCTATTCATAGTAAAACATTCTTCAATTTTACCAAAGCTCATTCCGAAATTCCGTATATTTCTTGAGATAATCTGAAATCAATTTCAAAAATGACCTACTTTCTTTTACTCGACATTAGCTTGGGCCCCTGGCCATTCACATGTAAACAGATGGTGTTTGAAGTGCGGCGAAGAGTTGCATAGTATTTGCTATAGTAGTCTTTCAACAATTTAGAGTTGATTTCTTACTCCAGATTGTAATGTTAAGTCCGTAATAATATTCCTTTCGCGAAAAATTAATTTGAAAACGTCTACATCAACAACTACCGCCATGTTGATTATAAATGTGAATGAAGCCATGGTAGAACCAATTTTTCCCGGAATGCATTACATACCTTTTGATTTTCAAAACAATTAGACCGCTAAAAGGTTGTTTATGACTTAGTTACACCATATGATCAAATTAAAGAAAAACCTTGTGAAGCTTGAATGCAAATGAGCAAATATTCATTGAGTTTAGAATAAATTCCGGGGAAAATTTGTCCCGTCGTTCCCGCTTTACAATTAGTGAAGGCCCAAGCTGACGTCGAGTAAAAAAATTATTGTCAATTTGGGAATTGATTTCAGAATATCTCGAGAAGTATAAGGAATTACGGAATGAACTTTGGTAGTAATGAAGATTGTTTATATTTGAATAGATATGGATAGAAAGTAGAATTGTAAAGCATTTGATTTAAAAGAATTTTATTGGCGAAAGTAGGTACCCCATGAAAAGAGTTCCATACCTTTATTTTTTTTTCAACAACTCAATTTTTTTTTCTAAGCGATCTAAAGGCCTGTGCTATGAACATTTGAATTCGTGATTCGGCTCAACCACCAAAACCACGAAAATTGGTGCTCAACGAATATTGATGAAACCACAGTAACATAAGATGATTTTATTTTCCTGGAACCTGTTATCTGTTTTATACTTTTAAACTTCCTGGAATCTTGCCGATAGAGGTAAGCAATACAAGAAAAGAAAAAACCCCACTTCTGAACCTTGAATAAAAACCATAGTATTAGAGCATGAGCAATTAAAAGAAGAAATTCGAAAGATCAAGATTAAGAAGAATTTTCGAAAATAAAAGAAATCTTATAACAATTTTAAAGTTCAACTATTTGTTAATGAGCATCCTGTACCTCCGTCCGTCCGTCTGTTATTCTTTTGGGTACCCATCTCTTATCTGCAACTCCTCTTACATTTATAAAACATTCATAGAATCAACATTACATATTGCCATTGTGACCTTCTATTTTTACTTTTTTATTCGACAAATATTTATAGCCCCCGCAAACGAAATTTAAGAGGGAATCGCGGAAAACAGTATATACGAGGGTTGTTAGAAAAGTTCGCGGACAAGTTCTATTGTGAGCGCGCTATTTGCAGAAAACCAACGAAACTTGGCAGATAATAACTTGACATATTTTGCAATAAATGTGCGAAGATTTGACTGTTTTCAATATTCCAATAAAAATATTAAGCCTAATTATTATGAAACAAGAGGCCCAAGGGCCTTAAATCGCTCTTCTGATAAATTGTACAATTAATCTATCACTTCTATTTGAAGCCTCTAACCCTGAGTATTCTAAGACCCAAGTTGCATCATCTGACAAAGTTTGATGATTCTTAGCCAATTAGGACTGAAAATATTTTAAATAATAAAGCTATAAAAAACCATAAGTACATCACAGTGACCTATATTAAGATTGAAGTTTTCTGAAGACTCAAGATGCATTAATAAACAAAGATTGAAGATTCTAAGCCAATAAGTATTTGATTTTTAAAAGTAGGTCACCGTGACCTACTTTTTTGTCTACATTCTATGAAAACCCAAAATACATCAACTAACAAAGTTTGATGATTCTAAGCCAATAAGTCCTTGAGATATTCAAAAGTAGGTCACGATGACCTACTTTTTGGTCAACAATCTCTAAAAACCAAAGATGCATCAACAAACAAAGTAAAACCAGTTAGTACCGTAGATACTTAAATAAAGCCTTAAATGTCAAAAATTAGGTCACCGTGACCTACTTTTTGGACATCATTCTCCGAAAACCCAAGATGCATCAGCTTACAAAGTTTGATGATTCTAAGCCAATAAGTTCTGTAGATACTTAAATAAAGCCATAAAATATTTAAAGTAGGTCACCGTGACCTACTTTTTGGTCGTCACTCTCCGAAAACCTAAGATACATCAACTCACAAAGTTTGATGATTCTAAGCCAATAAATACCTAAGATACTTAAATAAAGCCATAAAATGTCGAAAGTAGGTCACAGTGACCTACTTTTTGGACATCATTCTCGGAAAACCAAAGATTCATCAACTTACAAAGTTTGATGATTCTAAGCCAATAAGTACCGTAGATACTTAAATAAAGCCATAAAATGTCAAAAGTAGGTCACCGTGACCTACTTTTTGGTCGTCACTCTCCGAAAACCCAAGACGCATCAACTCACAAAGTTTGATTATTCTAAGCCAATAAATACCTAAGATACTAAAATATAGCCTTAAAATGTCGAAAGTAGGTCACCATGACCTACTTTTTGGACAACATTCTCTGAAAACCCAAGATTCATCAACTTACAAAGTTTGATGATTCTAAACCAATAAGTACCGTAGATACTTAAATAAAGCCATAAAATGTCAAAAGTAGGTCACCATGACCTACTTTTTGGTCGTCACTCTCCGAAAACCCAAGACGTATCAACTCACAAAGTTTGATGATTCTAAGCCAATAAATACCTAAGATACTAAAATATTGCCATAAAATGTTGAAACTAGGTCACCGTGACCTTTATTTTGGTCGACATTTTTTAAAGTCACAAGATGCATCTGCTGACCAAGTTTGATGATCCTAGGTCTGAAGGTAATCAAAACATGCCTTTTAAACAATTCATAAACAAATGCCTGCAAAAATCAAAAAGTAGGTCACAGTGACCTACTTTTTCATAAATATGTTTTAAGGTCCCAAGATGCATCAATTTACAAGATTTGATGATTCTAAACCTCTCAGTGTCTGAAATAATTGGATTAAATGGTTTTAAAAGAATTAGTCATAAAGTTTAAAAAGTAGGTCAAGGTGACCTACTTTTTAGCTGACGTTGTTCAAGGACCCAAGATGCATCAATTGGCAAAGTTTGATGATCATAGGCCTTAAAGTGCCCGAAATATGCCTTCAAATCAATTTGAAAACAAATGCTTACAAAATTTAAAAAGTAGGTCACCATGACCTACTTTTTCATAAATATGTTTTAAGGTCCCAAGATGCATCAATTTACAAGATTTGATGATTCTAAACCTCTCAGTGACTGAAATAATTGGATTAAATGTTTTAAAAAGAATTAGTCATAAAATTCAAAAAGTAGGTCCCGGTGACCTACTTTTAAGCTGACATTGTTCAAGGACCCAAGATGCATCAATTGACGAAGTTTGATGATCATAGGCCTTAAAGTGCCTGAAATATGCCTTGAAATCAATTTGGAAACAAATGCTTACAAAATTTAAAAAGTAGGTCACCGTGACCTACTTTTGAGTTAACATGATGTGAAGTCCTGAGATGCATCAATTTACAAGATTTGATGATCCTAGTCATAATAGTAAGCAAAATATAAACATTTTTATTATTTGTAAATTTAGGTCAACTTTGAAGTGACCTTGAGACCACGCCCTTTGCCCCAGGGTCATGCCTTGAACAATTTTTAATCTTCAACACATCCTGATCCTTGTATGTAAGTTTGGTGAAAATCTGCCTGGTGGTTCTGGAGAAGAAGATTTTTTAGCAACCAGTACTTTTGGTTTTGTTTTCTTGATTATCTCCCCTTGTTTAAGGGTCCCAACCCTTATTTTAGTATATAAGGTAGCCCTTAGGCCAAGGATACCCTGTGACAAATTTGACACTAATTGGCCAAGGGGTTCTTGAGTTATGGCCCATATTCTAAAAAGTTAACGCACACCGCACGACGCACACCGCACACCGCACAAATGGCCATAGCATTAGCTCTTTGAGCCTTTGGCTCAGAAGAGCTAAAAATACGCTTCACGGAGCATGTCATTTTTTTGAAAGTTTTTATTTTGTTAGCATTTTTTCAAATTAAATAAATGTACATATTTAGCGCATAAAAATGCACGATATTTTACATGACGTCACAATAAAAGTCAAACGTCATTTTGTGAAAATTTCAATTAAATTGAAGATTTCCTAACGATTTTATACGTAAACATGAATGAACAACTCTCGAAAATGAAGTCAAAAAAATTAACGTCAATGGACGTCTTGGAGCACCGGGCCGTCATAAAATTCTGTGTGCAGGCAGGAAAATCGCCGAAGGAGACCAAAATCTTCTTAGATGCTGCTGGTGATGGCCCACATGTGTCTAGGACAATGGTTTACAAATGGCATCAGAGGTTTAAAGATGGAAGGACTGATATTTTCGACGATGATCGCACCGGAAGACCACAAGAAGTGAGTGATAATGTCAGAGAATCGGTACTTAGAGAGTTAAACAATGACAGGAGAGTCTCTGTGCGTGACATTGCCGACAAATTCGACTTTAGTATTCCAACCATACACCAGATAATTACAAAATATCTGAATTTTCAAAAACTTTGTGCACGATGGGTTCCGAGATTGCTCTCTGTGGATGAAAAACAAAGGCGGGTTTCGGCATCTAGCGAATTTTTAAGACGCTGGAAAAATGAAGGCGAGGCATTTCTGGGACGAATAATCACTACCGATGAGACCTGGTTATACCACTTTGATCCAGAAAATAAACAACAGTCCAGCATGTGGAAGAGAAAAGGGTCACCGCCACCTAAGAAAGCCAAGGTGACAAGATCCGCAGGAAAACACATGTTTATCATGTTTATGGACATGCAGGGGGTGATTTTGACTCATGCTGTACCCAGTGGGCAGACCGTCAACGCTTCGTATTATTCGAAGGTATTTATTAACTGTTTACACTAAATTAGATTTGAAAAAAAAGGAAACGATTTTTTTTATAAAAGTCGATGATAATATACTGAAACGTAATCAAATAATTTAATTAATTTCTGAGTGTTTATTAGCAATTTTTAATTTGTAATGAGCGATTTCAAAGAATTGGTTTCAAAATACATTACACAATTTTATTTGTAGGTTGTTCGGCGTGACCTGATTCAGGCCCTACGAAAGAAACGCCCAGAAGTTGCTGCTAATTTAAACTCGGTAATATTTCACCAAGACAATGCCCCCGCACACACTGCACAGTCAACCATGCTGGACATTGATTTACTGGATTTTGAGCTCTTGCAGCACCCCCCATACAGCCCAGACCTTGCGCCAATGGACTTTGCTTTATTTCCATACCTAAAGGCACAACTGCGTGGACAGAAATTCTCGGACCTGAAAGATCTACGATATGCTACAAAAGACATTCTACATAAACTTGACAAATCGTGGTTTAAAGATACATTTCATAAATGGGTTAAAAGGCATGAAAAGTGCGTGGAATTGAAAGGAATTTACTTTGAGAAAGAGTAACAGGTTTGCTTTCAAGTTGTTTGACGTCACATGACGTCGTAGAAATATCAAGAGGTGCTCCGTGAATCCAGATCATGTAAAATAAAATCGTTGTATATTTTCTAACAACCCTCGTACATGTAGCAAAACACGGACATTATGGGAGGTGGGGGTATCATAATGTTAACTCATTTTTCACTGTACCTCTAGTCATTTAAAGGACTTTTTGTTCTGGAGGGATGTCCCTGTAGGTTGTAGAATATCAGACAGGCTGACTTCCTTTTCATCTGAGTTAATACAGTCCCTGGCATTCTCGAGAAGTCGAGCTACTTCTGTCATACGGGATGAAGTGTAGTATTTTCTTTTCAAGACATTTTCAACAGATAATGTTGTCTTGATAGGTCTGTTTGAACATTTTGGACTAAGGAAAGTTGTGGTCGCAACTAGTTTGCATCTTCTTGAATAGGCACATCTCTATTGTTAGTAACCTGGTTATTTGCTTTGCCCAGTTTCGTTTGGCTACGGATGCAGTCGTTCTACAAGGGTTGCGAAAAAAATGAACGGATCGAAACTAAACCGACAGACAGCAGCAAAGCAATATGCCCTCCCTTCTTAGAAGGAGGATAAAAATCAGACATAGACAATAACAATATGGGCAAAACTCTAACTAGAATCTGAGATAAGATGTCTTAAGCTTGCAATAAGAGATCTAAAAACATTAACCCCCTTATTTCCAAAAGATAATAGCCTCCCCTAGTCTTGAGAAAGATCCGTAGATGTGGCTGTCATGTGATCGAGCTATGGGTATACATTTGTAGATTCCCCTGGTCTTGAGAGGGACTGGAGATGTGGCTTTCGTGTGATCGAGCTAGGGGTACTGGCTAATGGGTTATCTGCCGGCGAGAAATACAACCAACCACTTCAACTTTTCCACAACGTAGGTATCATAAAATAAGGGCCATTTAAAAATAAAAATGAAGCTGAGAATTTGATGCTTTAAATAATGCAAATTCTAAACTGTAATTTTCTTGTCCAGTATAATATCAGCAGCTAAAAATAACAAAGTTTGATACTGTCACACCACCACCACTTCCAAAACTTACTCTTCGATGTAAACAAATTTGCGCATGAATATTTTAAAGTGAGAAAATTCAATATTAAACAAAAATGATATTCGAATGAATGTTTCATTCCCTCAATTTAAAAGTTTTAATAAATAAACATTGTTGAAATTTTCAAATTTCTATATATTTAAAACAAGAATTCTCGTGAACTACTTTTTACTACGCGGCAAATAATGCAAAGCAGTTCGATTTCGCGCCACTGTGTCAGTATGTAGAGTTGTCGTTCGTATCTCTTTCACTGTTTATAGGAAGATAACGCTATACTGAAAATGATTTCAGTGACGAAAACTTGAGATTCTTTATAATTTAGAATTTGCTTTGAACGAAATCTAATATTCAAAATAAAATTACTTAATTATAACATTTACTTACATTTAAAATTATGGAAAAAAGATCAATTCAGGAGAAAATGACATGAACTATTTTTGGCGGATGTTTATGCATGATTTCTGTTGAATATCATATGAGTCAATTGGATGACACAGTAGCCCGGCTCTCAGCTCTATATAATCATTAAAACTTACTGCGCATGTGAAATACGTGGCAACCATGACAGGTTGAACATAGTTCAACCCCCCCCCCCCTAAAAAAAAGACAAAGACATGAATTGAATTCTGCTATGAACTTTCTTATTAACTAGAAAAGGGTTTTAATGTTTTTAAAAGGTAAGTAGAAATATATTTTTTATGCTAGTAATTTTAAACAAAACCAGTAATTTTGCATGATTTTGCAATCAATCTATGTTTTTGGTCTTATTCATAAAAGCTTTTATAAAATAGGGGCTTAGGTTTGATTCCCTGTTAAAAGAAATTTTTACCACCTGCGACACTACTCATCAGCAACAAAAAATATTTAATTTCTTACACCAACTAAAAATTGTGGATATGGCAAAACTTTGTAATCAATTCATGTATAATCCTTCTCCATAATCAGACTTTGTGATGGAGCTGCGGTGTCCATCCCTCCTGGCACCCCTTCCATATTTCATACTTTCATATTGTTCCAACAATCTTGATTTAAGTAAAATTGTAAACATTTTGCATTCAATATACCATAAAAAAAGTCTTGATTTCTTAGTTACATTTTGTACATAATAGACAAAAAATAAAGATTTTAACTTAAACAATTATTATGGAAAATTCCTTCATTACATTGTAAAATAATGTTTTGTAAATTTACCTCAAATTGGCAAGTTGTGTGTATTTTAATGAAATAAATGTCAAAGGAAAGAAAAATATTGATTCACAACTGAACTGTTATATTCACTGCAAATAGTTTTCTAATTTATGCTTTCAAATAATAACATGCCTTCTGTTCCCATGATTTTAAATCCATGTGAACTCTTGGGCCTCCTCCAGTGACATGGAGCCTCTTCTCCTCTCAGCTTCACGTTTCTTTAATTGAGAGCTTAAATCTTGCCATTTTTTCTTAACGTCACACACCTCCCTCTCAAAACTGGAGCAGTTGACTGCATTTACCCTGAAAGCGATTAAATAATTTATTCTATTTCTATCATAAGTTTTGGTTCACATTGATACAAGGACTTTTTATGTTAAATTATGATAACAGTTTTTTTTTGCTCTTAAAGCATGGATGAAAAAACGATTTTGAAGATAAATGCAACTAAAATATGAAACCCCCTATCATGTATGTTATTAATAGATCTCCATTGTTTATCTATTTGTTTACTCTATCCCTTTGAAACTTTTAAATAGTCTTCTTGAAAAGACCAAGGAACATCCAAATTTAGATTCCTCGAGACCTGAATATAGGCTCGGTTCTGTGAATATGGATATTGCACATCATAGGCTTTTTCAACCCGCACGTTTCACGGAAGAAAATGCAGCTAAAACAATCTGTCTTTTCCTTAAACTTCAATATGCCAATAAAGGAATTGACGCGGTTAATATAAGTACTATTCTTAATCACAAAAGGGTCCAGTCTCATATTCCACCATTTTTCAAGTTAAAGACTATGCCTTGTATTTCCTATAAATATATATCGACCATTGCTTCCAAACTTTTCAATTACAAAAAAACTTTACATGGCCTGGATATCAACTATCTGAAAAATAATCCCCTTTCGTGTTCATGTTCTTCTTCGCCCTATAAATAAAGTCCTGCTGGACACGTTATTACAGGTGACGTAAAAATAGTTCGTAATGAGGACCTTAGATCACTTATTTTAAAAGGTCCTAAATATAGGGAACCCCGATCCTTCAACTGCCTTCGGAATTTCATAAATATTATGGATTCTTTTGGAAATTACGCCAGAAGATGGGCTAGATATGAAAAAGAAGACACTGACACCTTGTCAGAATGGATTAAATGTATCAGATCCATGTTAAAGTCAAGTATTAAAAGATTGAGGCCGATATTTACTGATATGTGCTGATACATACTATAGGCTAGCTACACGTTTGTAACTGCATCAACATTTTGTTTTACATTTCTTTTGACCTTAACCTAACTTTTCTCAGGTTAGTGTTTAACTCAGAAACATACCATTCAAGACTATAAGTATTCTTTTACTTCTAATGGTGATACATGCATTTTTTTTACTTTGACCTCTCCTTTCACCTTGATCTTACCTTACCTAATTCATTGAGTATTAAGCTCAGTTTTGAGTATTAAGCTCCGTTTTGAAGAAAGCATTTATATTTTTACTCAACTTCATATGCTGATACACTGTACACACTTATGAGAGCTATCCAAACCTTAGAGTATAACATATGCTCTAACTACTGTGCCAAACGGGCGACCTTCAGTTTTGAAGAATCCATTCAAGACATTTTTATACAACTTTAGTATCCTGATACAGTTTGTTCTTGCACTTTCCTGTGACTTTGACCTCACTTGTCTATAATTTGAAATTTGCATAGTATTAAAGAAACCATTTGAGATATTTTATTGTATGTTTATGCCTATATGCATTATTTGAACGGAATTTCCATTTTTAGAATTTCAATTTTTAAGAAACTATTCAAAATTTTCTCAACAAACGTAATACACTCATATTTCTAAATAAATCATCATGTAAATCATAGTTTTGAACCTAATAAATTCTTTCGATTCGATATATGCTCAATAAAAATTTGACTGAACATATCCAGTCTTTTGGACGAGTCACTGTTACTGACAGAGAAACTTTGAATTCTCAACCGTATTTGTACCAGTGAAACATTGCTCATATAATGCAGGGTGGGGCATGACCTTGTCTCAAGTTCTAGGTCACTTAAGATAAGGTGTTTTGGTAGGATATGAACTAAAAGAATATCTAAAAAAAACATACGTGAACTTTTCCACTCGGTAATTTTTTTATGAAAAAAAAGCACATGTACTATGCAGTCCTAAAATAAAAAAATTGTTTGTTTGCAGTTGCCTACCGACCCACTAAAAATGCACCCAACCCAAACATTTTTTTAGCCATTTTGCTATATTTTTATTTTCTTTGATTTTTCAGGATATTGAAAGTGTTTTATTTTCAATTTTAGTTTTTTGATTTATCAATCAGTAAGTTGTTTATATCAAGAGTTGAACTAAGTTTTGTTTAGTAGGCATATGAAAAGCTCTATTGTTTGTTATCTAACAAAAATCTAAAAATATTTTATTTAAAAGAAATGCCTACCTACCTACCCAGTCTGAAAATTATAGGTCGGCAACTGCAAACAAAGAATTTTTAAACTTGGCCTTGGGTATAGCTGTTTCTGTTGCTGTGTATGATCAAAAACCAAAAAAAAAACATACCATATCTGGAAAAGTCTCCAAGTCATTAGAGATTTGTGACCTGCATGCTTTGCAAATTGCTAAAATAAAAAAAAAGCAAAAAGTAAATTCATTGAAATGATTTATCAATCATAAATTTATGATTTCTGTATATAAAAAATATTTAATATCTATTCTATTAGCTAGGATAAAAAAAATACTTTAGGTATCAATCACATGAATAACTATAACAATAAACTCCAGAACAAGTGCATAAAATTATGGGGGAAAATGCAAACTTACCTGATCCCATGTGCAGAAAAATCCCTCGCCGAGAAGCTAAAGCATAACTCGTTCTCAGTGAGATATGCCTATCACCTTTGCACTTTCCAGTGTGCCCCGGGAAGACACAGGATGTTTTTCTCTTCCAATTTTATCCCAAAGAGTTACGGTGATAGGGACAGACGGTAAAATATGGAATGGGACAGAAAATACCAACTCGTACACAAATCAACAGTCCTTCTGTAGCCTAATGTACTTCTCGTCATAAGATTGATAAGAAATATTTAGAAACCGCAAATGGCCAGAAACTGATCTGTTACAATCTTTCAAAAAGACTAACTCTGCACTATCTGGTGAAAATTGGCATGGAGTGTCGGTAAACAAGGAAAGACTGCAGATATGTGTCGTCTGTCCTGAGTTAGGATCTTCTTCTGCCATATTGTTTCTACTGCTATTGTAACTTTAACGCTGAAGAGTTCCACAAAGGGGGGTAATTTGGGATAAACATACACAGTTTTATTACCTTTCTTTACAAAGAGATGCATTGGTTTCCAAATAATCCATTTTGATAATAAAACACATAAAACCACAAATATTCAGATTTTTAATACCAAACCCATGGGTTTAACTGGCAATAGAATATTTTTAATTTTTTTATTTGCAAAGATTACATAGGAAATCTGATATTGCTATCCATGTAATAAAAAGTCCAAATTTAAATTAAATAAACAAAAACAAAAGTTATAATTGGTTTAAATGAATTTGGAGCACCCTTTTGCCTAAAATTTTAACTTTTTAAATTAATTTTTAATTATGAGTATGCCACCTATATTGAATTTTGCATGATTCTTACAGAGACCGATACTTAAGAGAAAGAACATCATTTAATTTCAAAGGAAAAGATTTCTTTATTAATTCAAACATGACATGTGAGTCCAAAAATTTAATATATGCCATTACTTGCGGAGGATGCAACCAATTCTACATCGGTGAAACGGGGACCACATTGAGAGCCAGAATTCGCGTGCACAAACAGCATATTCAAGTTCCTGAGTACCGTAAAATCAAACTCAGCGAACACATTGATAGATTCGGACAAGGACAATTTAAAGTGTTACCTTTTTATAAACTTCTTCAAGACAATATAATAGAAAGAAGAGAAAAAGAAAAATATTTCATTCAAAAATTTAATCCCAGTCTTAACAGTTTGATTTCATATGATTTCTGATAAAACTTTCACACAGAGTTTAACCTTTCGATGTTTTCCGGCTAAGAGTATAAGCACATATCGGATTTGGTTTCAAAGTTTTGAACAAACTGCAAGCATTTAATTGCTTGCTGTCAGATTCAATTATAGATAATGATTTTTAGCTCACTTGAGCTGAAAGCTCAAGTGAGCTTTTCTGATCACCCATTGTCCGTCGTCCGTCTGTCTGTCCGTCCGTCCGTCCGTCTGTAAACTTTTCACATTTTAAACTTCTCAAGAATCACTGGGCCAATTTTAACCAAACTTGGTACAAAACATCCTTGGGTGAAGGGGAATTTAAATTGTTAAAATCAAGGGCCAAGACCCCTTCCAAGGGGAGATAATCAAGAAAATACGAAAATAGGTTGGGGTCATTAAAAATCTTCTTCTCAAGAACCACTAGGCCAGAAAAGCTAAAATTTATATGGAAGCATCCTGGGGTAGTGTAGATATTAAATTGTTAAAATCATGACCCCCGGGGGTGGGGCGGGGCCACAATAGGGAATCCAAATTTTACATAGAAATATATAGAACAAATCTTTAAAAATCTTCTTCTCAGGAACCACTGGGCCAGAAAAACTGAAACGTATGTGTAAGCATCCTTGGGTAGTGTAGATATTAAATTGTAAAAATCGTGACCCCCGGGGGTAGGGCGGGGCCACAATAGGGAATCCAAGTTTAACTAGACATATATAAAATAAATCTTTAAAAATCTTCTTCTCAAGAACCACTAGGCCAGGAAAGCTGAAACTTATGTGAAAGCATCCTTGGGTAGTGTAGATATTAAATTGTTAAAATCATGACCCCCGGGGTAGGGAGGGGCCACAATAGGGAATCAAAATTTTACATAGAAATATATAGAAAAAATCTTTAAAAAATCTTCTTCTCAAGAACCACTGGGCCAGGAAAGCTGAAACTTAAGTGGAAGCATCCTTGGGTAGTGTAGATATTAAATTGTTAAAATCATGACCCCAGGGGTAGGGCAGGGCCACAATAGGGAATCCAAGTTTAACATAAAAATATATAAAACAAATCTTTAAAAATCTTCTTCTCGAGAACCACTTGGCCAGAAAAGCTGAAACTTATGTGGAAGCATTCTTGGGTAGTGTAGATATGTAATTGTAAACATCATGACCCCCGGAGGTAGGGCGGGGCCACAATAGGGAATCAAAGTTTAACCCCCCAAAAAATATATAGAATAAATCTTTAAAAATCTTCTTCTCAAGAACCACTGGGCCAGGAAAGCTGAAACTTATGTGGGAGCATCCTTGGGTAGTGTAGATATTAAATTGTTAAAATCATGACCCCCGGGGATAGGGCGGGGCCACAATAGGGAATCCAAATTTTATATAGAAATATAAAGCCTATTAGAACAAATCTTTGAAAATCTTCTTCTCAAGAACCACTTGGCCAGGAAAGCTGAAACTTATGTGGTAGCATCCTTTGGTAGTATAAATATTAAATTGTTAAAATCATGACCCCCGGGGGATGGGAGGGGCCACAATAGGGAATCTAAGTTTTACATAAGGATATGGAAATAACGAACAGTATTCAATCTCAACGTCCATTAAACAAATATACAAAATAAGAGCAGAGCAAACATGGACCTCCGAAACATCAGAGGTGGGATCAGGTGCCATGGAGGAGTGAGCAACCCCTGCTGACCGGTCACATCCGCCGTGTGCTCGTTGTCATAATCAGGAAATAACGGAAAAAATCCGTAGTCAATTCAGTGTATAAATAATGGACTAACAATTGGTATGAAAAACGTCAGTCAGCATTTCATTCAATGATAAATTGTATTTGCTGACAAGGTCATTGTATCGACCATAGAATTTACGAAATGATGACTTTAAACGAGACTGTTGATATTCTTGTTTCATCAACTTGCTTGTCAATAATTTACCTCGTTTAAGAAATTGTTCATACGTAGAGCATGCTCTTGCGTATCGAATCAACTGAGATATAAATACTCCGTATGCAGGTGATGAAGGTATATTGCTGCATAAGTAAGGGAAGTTGACGATAGAAAAGTTAAGGTCATCACGTTTATCATATAGCTTGGTTGTTAGATTATTATATGTGTCTTTTTCAAGTAAAATATCCAAGTATGAAGCAGAAGTGTCTGACTCTGTGATATCTTTTATCTCAAGCTCACCAGGATATATCGTCTCGACGTAGGAATGGAAATTATCATTATTAATTGACAATACGTCGTCGATATATCTAAATGTCGAGTTGAAGGCCACAGCAAGTGTTTTTTTCTTTTCACGCAAAAGATTTTGCATAAATTCTGCTTCATATGAATATAAAAATAAGTCTGCTAATAACGGAGCGCAATTTGTACCCATAGAGTTTATTGAACAAATCTTTGAAAATCTTCTTTTCAAGAACCACTAGGCCAGGAAAGCTAAAACTTATGTGGAAGCATCCTTGAGTGTAGATTTTTAAATTGTTAAAATCATGACCCTCGGGCGTAGGGCGGGACCACAATGGGGAATCCAAGTTTTACATAGAAATATATATAGAACAAATCTTTTAAAAAGATCTGCATCACCCAAGTTACTCAGGTGAGCGATGTGGCCCATGGGCCTCTTGTTTTTTAAGTGTATAGGTGATATTAGTTGTCTAAGTTAGTCCTTCTAAACGCAACAAACAGTTGAAATTCTTGTTAGTTGTCTAAGTTAGTCTAACTAAGTGTTTCCTTCTTGAAAACCCCAAATTCCAATAATCAAAATAATTCTAAATTCAAATAATACACCCTTTGAAGGAATAAATCATTTATAAGTCACTTATCCGAAATTTCTTTAAAGGGTTGTAAGCTCTATTTCTCTGTTGTCTTATATTTTCAGGAATCATTCTCATATTGGGGTGGAAAAAGCAATGATCAGAGGGAAATCAATGTCCTCCAAAGC
Organism: Saccostrea cuccullata; assembly: GCF_032062105.1. Taxonomy (NCBI): domain Eukaryota; kingdom Metazoa; phylum Mollusca; class Bivalvia; order Ostreida; family Ostreidae; genus Saccostrea; species Saccostrea cuccullata. The sequence continues at coordinate 16,544 of NW_026931691.1, forward strand.
AGAAACCTTTAATGGAGAAAGAAATAATTTGTGTTTGTGAGGTATGATTGATATCATAAGTACTAGTGATGAACTGATTGTTGCCAACAATTTGATTGTCGATCTTTTGGAGCTCTTTAATACTACTAATTGAGTATTTTTAAAAAAAAGTCGCCAACATCACTGACAGAATAAACCCTTATTATTTATTTAAGCAGCGATGTCAGCGCCTTGTTTCATAATCGATAAGTAGCAGGAATCGAAATTTAACTTTTTTGACCACTAGCAAATTTTAGCTAGTGGAATTTTTATTACTTGCAATATTGAACTCTCACTAGCCTTCGTATTATCTCACTTGAGCTGAAAGCTCAAGTGAGTTTTCTCAACACCAATTGTCTGTATGTCTTGTCTGTTTGTCGGTCCATCTGAAAACTTTTATTTTTTTGTGTGTTCTGCACATAATAAACCAGATGACTTCAGAGTAGCTCTGGCATTGGCAGCGAGATAGGGTAAATTATTCACGAAAATGTGGCTAGGAAGTGTAATTCAAATCATGACCCTGGGGAGTAGGGCGGAGCCACAATGGCCAATTAAGTTTTACATAGACATATTTCAGAAAATTCTTTAAAAATCATGTTTTGAAGAATACCAAAGCCATGATTGGTCATGGGACTAGTTTTAAACTGATTTCTACTTTTTCCTAGCCACAGTGCTAAGGTGAGAGATGTGGGCCATGGGCATCTTGTTTGGAATAGTCAGGATATGTAAATAACATTGGCAACTATGATGTGTGACCTAGTCCTGGAATACTAAAACCTTGGATAATGTAAAAATGATAAACAGAAAAGTTATGTTTCGTATTAGTTTTTACCACCCATTAATATCATTCTATAGAAATGAACTTCAATCGATCTCTCTTCAATTCATTCAAAGAAGAAGGTACGGTTTGAGCTTTATCGTGCCTAGCTGCAATAATGTAGCCCTCTCCGATTTTTTTATCTGATATTTTCTGGAGAGGGCTACAATTCCATCGCATCTTCGTAATGGTGCAAATATATTTTTTTGATACGGGCGATTGAAGGCAAAAAAAATTATTTTAACATTAAACTTACTTCTTATGAGACGGAATTTTTATTCACTGTCAACAACATAGCCTGTTAAACTCGAAAACCATGTAAAATAAATCTGTGTCTTTCCCAGCTGCATTAATCAGCAGCCATGACAGTTCACACGAGACGTACTGAGACTTTCGCTTGAAATATAGAACAACTAAATAAATCAAATGTTGATGTTTATAAACGACTGTGCTGAAGTATATCATAAAAACATCGATAAATAAAATCATTTCAAGTGTTATTTTTGCGCAAACAGCGATACGTATGCTTAAAATAAGGGAATTCCTAGTAGATCCGCTCCTAAAGAACCTTAATTCTCATTGGCTGTCCCAAAATACAATCCATCAAGGTCAGTAAACATGGCGGATAAATTCAAGTTGTGCTGTTGACATACACGAAAAATAACCGATATATGGATGATGCAGGATCGTTGTGAATATTTTTGGATCGATTTATGTTTTGCATAATGACATTTTCGGATTCCAGGTAAGAGATGATAATAAAATAGCCGTTTACTGATAATTTGAGCCGAAATCCGTGCGGGAGTGATCTACTCCCGCATCTTGCACCATTACAGAGATCCTAAGGAGTTGTAGCCCTCTCCAAAAAAAAAATCGGAGAGGGCTACATTATTGCAGCTATATTGTGCCCTAAAAATTACATGTTCTTAAAAAGTAATGATTGATTGTATATTGTTTAACGTCCCTCTTGAGAATTTTTCACTCATATGGAGACGCCACATTTTGCCGGTGGAGAGCTGCAAATTTTGTCCTTTACTTGGCACTCAGGCCATTGAGCAGGGAGGGATCTTTTTCGTGCCAGCACCTACTGCAACACGGGACCTCGGTTTATACGGTCTCATCCGAAGGACCGGTCTCCATGTCCCGCAGTGGGATTCGAGCCCTCGACATATGGATTGACTCCTTACTTTGCGACTCTAGAGCAGACGCTCTAACCACTGCGGCGACCCAAAAAATAGTTATGACATTGGCTTTAACAATAGTTAAGTAGATGAATACTATAAATCATTAAAGAATATGGCATAAAGGAGGACCCTTCTGGAAATATGATGTCATTAATTTGGTACATTTCTAAGTTAAATGCAGAAAAGCCTCAAAATGACTCATTTCTGTGCTAATTTTCCTTTACGAAATAGTGTCTGCCTCCATTGCCCACTTTAATTTTTGGATATATCATGTAATTTAAACTGCTATGAAAAATCACATACGTCAAAATCTTTCTGGGCGACGGTGGTAGAGCATGTTTTCTGAGAGAAAATTCCACTGAAGATCTTCTGCAACTTTTAAAGACAAGAGGCCCTCGGGCCTTAAAGGTCACCTGAGTATCATGTATCAACTTTCCAGTGATTATATTTGGTTCGTGTTTTAATCCAAAAGCCATGAAATTCACAAATATTGAAAGAGGCACCATTGCTTATCAAAGGGCAAATTTCAAAGCATTAATTCATTTTTAGTCAAAGTACCCCCCTGGTACCCCTGACCCCGCAGCCCTGCGAAATTATCAATTTTGAAAGAGGCCCCTTTCTTCATTATAAGGCCAGCATTTTTTTATGTTTAGATTTAGTTATGAACATGAGAATAAAAAAGTCCCGAAGGAAAAGGAAATAAATTTTTTTTTGATAAATCAATTATTAACATTGGTACATTCTTTTTTTATGCTATCCTAATAGGCTCCTTACCACTGGACACATAATGCTTACAAATAGGAAAGTAGAACATTTAATTGCTTATTTCATCATCCGCCAGTTTGGGCCAATTACATAAATTTTGTGATGTTGATCAAAATATATTTCAAAATATCTTCATTTCTTTGATATGTGTTATAATGAATGTGTAGACATTGTTCTAAAATTTACTTGATGCCTAAAATTATAATTAATATCATAAAACAGACAGGGAGTATTGGGGAGTAGGGTCAACATTTTTTTTCAATTAAGTGTAAAATAATTTTTCTGGTTGATACAAATGATACTACATGCCTGTATATATTTGTATATTCTTGCCTTTCAATATTTGAATTTTTTTTATTTCTTCAGGTTATTGTTTATTTCTTCCTCAAATTTGAATTCACTTCTCCCATAGTTTTATTCATTAACCTGATGCATAAGCAACCCTTTTCTGAGGAATGATGCTTAGACTGTAAGCTATAATAGATACCTAAACAATGTCCCTGGCAATATGCAATAGCTATCACGGGCAGTTAAAAACCTGGGGCTGGGGGAGGAAAATAATTTACAGTTACTTTTGAAACGAATACATAATTATCTCACCATCATGTCATTGTGCAACAAAGTCGTCAGCATTTTATTTGTCTTTTGAACGGGTGAAACGTTTTGAATGGCACTCTTATCGATGAATTTTACACTAAACCAAGCTCTTCTCAGATCCTAAAACCGGAAGTGCGAGTTCGTAAATGTGAAATCTCGATCCCGACTCAAATTTGACATTGGAAAGAAAAAAATGTTTTATTTTTTTTCTGAACATTGAAAACCTTGAGCGGATGGTTTAAAAAACTAAAAAAAAATAAATCCTGGCCTTAAATATGTAATTAGATCATTAGCATATTACAGTACCCGCATCGTTATTCTTTACAGGATACACGATACGATAGGATACAAGCACGATACGATAGGATACACGCACGATACGATAGGATACACGCACGATAGGACAGGATACACGCACGATAGGATAAACGCAAAACACGATAAACGCAAAACACGATACACGCAAAACACGATAAACGCAAAACACGATAGACCTGATAAACGATCTACACGATAGGATAAACGCAAAACCTGATAAGATTGTTTCAAAATGCGGAACGTTTTTTGACAAGACGAAAAGATTATTTTGAATTAAATTTAAAGATTAAAGATTATTTATATTAGATTATATTTTAATTTAAATACTCGCAGAGCTTCAAATCTAAACAATAAAGTACATTTAATTATTATAAAAAGAACCTGAGATCTCTGTATAAATTTAACAAAAGTTGTTTATTTATATATTTTAAAAATGACAGTAATGAAATGGATTTTTATGAAATGGAGACTATATCTTTTAAAACATTTCTTCTCAAGTGTGAGAATTTTGAAACTCTATAAACAGATTTATCTTTTATGAAAAATATACATTTTAATTTTCTATCTAATTAATTTATCTACAAGTACCAAGTTATTTCACGGAAGAAATTTACGCAATAAATTAAATATTTGTATTTAATGTCTAAAGCTTACAATCTGCGATGTATCCAAAAATTGCAATTAAATATTAATATCTTAGAAAATAATACAAGTAGAAGACTGGCTGAAAGAAAGGTTTAAAGAAAACGGCTTTAACAAAATTAATAAATTTAACATGATAGATCTATCAAGAACGAAACAGTTCAAGAAAATTAAATTTTCTAATAGAAATCTAAATAATTATTAAAATAATGGCGATCTGCATTAATACATTTAAACTGTGTCATGAGAATATGAATCTGCTACAACTGCACATGTACGTTTACGCTAAGCTCTGACTTATGTACATGTAAACATTTTACATTACAGATACTTAAAACCTCGTATGTATCAACGAACATTGAATGGTTAAATACTTTCTTCTTTACAATACAAAACAGAAAAATTAATTAACAAATATTAAAGAGTGAAATGCGACTTTTCCGACTAAATAATTATAAATCATTGCTATTAAGCTCTGTGTTTACTGTTTCTAATAAAAACGGATAATAGGTTTAATTCGGCAAATGAATTATTAAACCTTAAAAATCATTTTACACTGACCCGGTAATCTGGTGTGTTCCAATTTCGCCTTAATTGTGAAATACAGGTAAGAAAAAACTAAAAAGTACTAAGGCGAAATGGGAATTTTAGCATTTGTAAATATTATTACTAGGTTAATATAAAAATTTAAATGATAAAAAATTTTCGATTGAATTTAACAATTAATAGGAATTTATAAATACTGTAAATAAAATTATACGTGTAATACCAAAAAATACTTTATACTAAATATATTAAATCGTCATCACCTTAATTCACCTGAGATCTTACTAAGGCGAAATGGGAATGCTAAATTTTACAGTTAAGGCGAGATGGGAACAAACTGGTAATCTCATATTAGGCATATTGGAAGGGCGGTATTTTGAAAGTCCGCAACCAATTTAAAATTAGATAAACAAGATCTAACCAAATAGCCAAATATAATACCGAATTCTTAAATAAAGTTACATACGTATGGAAAAAAATCGATTAATACAATAAATTGATTCGGTGTATTTATTAGTCTTGCACGGTCACGGCGGATCAGATGACTCCTTTAGTTTTATTTTTTAAAAATTATTGCGAGCTAATTTTCATAGTTTAGAATGTTAGAACTATTTCATCCGTTTCTACGATCAATGAAATTGTTTCCTAGAATTAATTTTGTCCGTTTTACGTAGAAAACCCGATGACTCGAAAGTGCACGTACCATAAGTGCAGTATATTTTTTTATGTTTATTAAAAGACTTATTTACATAAACATAATGGAAACATTGTACGAAATGAAAAAGAATCAACGGAGTGAGTTTAGGGACTTCATTTCATTAAATTGATTTATTTGAATTTTTATTTAACATTCAAGATGATTTTTTAATCCATAAATCGTACAATTATTTAATGTATTTTGATTTAAATATTTGATAAAATTGTTCACACAATTTAGGAACAAAATCCCGAAAATAAGTAGATGCGTTTCATTAGAACCAGGTAGTATTCGAGGTTACTAATTGACCCCAGGTGAGAAATCAGTACAGGTATGTTGACGGTGATCACACACACACGGGCCGAGGTGTCAGTTAGGGGAGAAGGGGGAGGGGGCGGTTGACTGCACAGGAAGACAGTGTGCTAATTAGAGAGCTACACATACGACACTTACGTGTCAGTTTTCTTGTAAGGAAAGGTCTTCGATTTATTTTGATTTTTGGCATTCCGATGGATTATATTTTGAGTTTATTTCCACGCCGAAAAGGTAAGCTGTTAAAAAACTTCATGTTTTCCCCTGTACATGTATATATTATTTTTATGTTATCTAATGCCAGATAAAATTAATGAAAATCTTCTATTTTATAGTAACAGCCATGGTGTGATAAATTGGGTAGAATATATTCATTGATTATATTTTATAATTTTGATTTCTTTCATTAATTTAGACATATGTCAAGGAATTTATAATTAGCTTTAAAAATAAATTTAAAATTTGAAAGTGTACGGCCAAAATCGTTGTCTGGATCATTGTCTTATGTTATATTATATTTGTAACATCAAGACTTTAAATAATTGTGCATACATGCAGGTCAGACGCGTAAACATATTTCTAACGTTATCAGACGATAAACAAGGAAAAACAGAATATTGCATGAAAAAAGATACATTTCAATATGCTGCTTATTATTTATTTATTTTCTTTTTGTCTACGCGAATATCGTAGCTTACCAAAAATCTTTCTCCGGTAACTCCGATTCATTTGAGAAAATCATATTAATAGTATTTAATTTTGACAAAATAAATCATACAATTCGATAAATTATTTTTAAAGAAATAGACCAGTTGATCGATCTACTTATAATTTCATTTCCAAAAAATAGAGTTACTGTTTAAATTTTGACAATTACTCTCTGCTTTACCATGATATAATTATTTTATTTATTTAATTAATTATTTATCAATAAATCAATTTATTCATTCATGAAATACGCGATTAATTATTTTTTCCTTCTACGCTTTAATATTTGTTATATTGATGAAAAAGAAAGGGATAAATCTTTATTTTCTCTTTTTCGGTTGAATTAATCTTATTTTTATTAACAAAACGAAAAAGAAACTCGGAATGGCTCAGTAGTTTCTTTACATAGTAAAGATAAAAAGCGAGGGTTTCCGAATATACACGATAAACGCAAAACACGATACACGATAGAACCTGATAAACGATCTACACGATAAACGCAAAACACGATAAACGGAAAACACGATAGAAAACGCAAAACCTGATAAACGGAAAACACGATACGATAGGATACGATAGGATACACGCACGATACGATAGGATACACGCACGATAGAACACGATAGAATTGTAAAGAATAACGATGCGGGTACTGTAACCAGGGGCAAAGGATAAGATGTTCAAAGAATTCATGCATTTCCCTATATAATCATTAGAGCCCCACCCCCTTTAAACAAGAACCCCTGACCCTGGGGCCATTAAATTCACAACTTTGGTAGAGGCACACTTGCTTATCATAACTATGTACTTAATTTGTTTATTTAATACCCAGGAGCAGAGAAGAAGATTTTCAAAGAATTCATGTATTTTCACTATATAATCAATAGAGCCCCGCCCTAACACCAGAACCCCTGACCCTGGGGCCATAAAATTCACAATTTTGGAAGAGGCACTCTTGCTCATCATAACTACGTACTTAGTTGGTTTATTTCATACCCAGGAGTAGAGAAGAAGATTTTCAAAGAAATAATGCATTTTCACTACCTACTTACTTAGCCCCACCCTGGCACTATAACCCCTGACCCTAAGGCCATGAATTTCACAATTTTGGTAGAGGACTCATTGCTGATTACAATCATGCAAACAGTTTGCCTGCTTGTTGTCCAGGAGTAAAGAAGAAGATTTTTAAAGATTGCATTAATTTTAGTGGTTTTGGCCCCACCCCTCAGGCCCCAGGGGGGGCAGGGATCATGAAATTCACAATTTTTGTTCCCCTTCACCCATAGATAGTTTGTGCCAAATTTGGTTGAAATTGGTTCAGTGGTTTCAGAGAAGAAGATGAAAATGTTCAAATGTTAACACACGACGCACGACACACGACGACGGACGAAAACGGATAGCAATAGGTCACCTGAGTTTACTCAGGTGACCTAAAAATACGTGAAAATGTACAAGTTTATGACGTCACAATTAGCATTTAGGAGGTCATATGAGAAAAACGATCTGTGTATCCTAACTGCAGGGAATAATTATGATTTAGAAAGAACAAATTTTGATATGACTTTCATACTGTGGTTTCATCAATTTTCGTTGGCATCAATTTTCGTAGATTTTGAAAAATAGACATTTTCGAGGATATGTAATTTAGTGGACAAAAGCATTGCCTATACAAATGTATGTCATATTTCGTAATTCAATGAACATTTGAATTCGTTGATCTGCTCAACAACGAAATCCACGAAATTTGGTGCTCAACGAATATTGATGAAACCACAGTATTTAAGAAAAATATAGGGTATAATTTGTATTGAAACTGTACCTTGTTCTTTAAACTATAAGTATTCTCTATGATACAATTTTCTGCTGTCATGAATGAAAATTTCTTTTTGGACAAGTATTTTGCATGGGAACCGGGACTATATTTTTGACATCAGATTAGCAAATGAGGCACCAAAGTGACTTCAACTGACAAAGCAGCTGAATGAAAGCTGCATTATGGGTTACGTACTACAGATACTACTGTACAGGATTTTTATGCTATTGTACTATTAGTGAATACAATTGTCAGTAGGATTCCCTGGCCAACACACATGATCATGAGTATTGTTATATAAGAAATAATCCAAGGTCATTTTGGGAGGTTCAAGGTCACTGGAAGAAAAATTTCTTAATTCGTGTCCGGTCCATATCTTTCTTACGGATAAACTTGGTAGGTTCTCATTTCACACAAAGGTTGCCCATGACCCAAGGATGTCATGACTTTGATCCAAGGTCATTTGGGTAACTTCAAGGTCACTGGAAGAAAAATTTCATAAATCATGTCTGGTCCATATCTTTCTTATGGATAAACTTGGTAGGTTCTCATTTCACACAAAGATTGCCCATGACCTAAGGGTGTGTAATGACCTTGACCCAAGGTCATTTGGGGAACTTCAAGGTCACTGGAAGAAAAATTTCATAATTCATGTTTGATACATATCTTTCTTATGTAAAAACTTACTTCTGAAAAACCCAGCAGGGGGTTTTTTGTCCTTTTTTGACAGTTCTAGTTTATTCCAGATATGTAATATCTGGATGCTTTTTAGTTCACCTGAGCCGAAGGCTCAAGTGAGCTTTTCTGATTACATTTTGTCCGGCGTCCGTCTGTCTGTAAACTTTTCACATCTTCGACTTCTTCTCAAGAACCGCTGGGCCAATTTCAACGAAACTTGCCATAAAGCATGCTTAGATGAAGGGGATATCCGACACAAAGCAATCCCGGGTGAAGGGGGCGGTTCAAGTTTTTACAAATAAAGGGCCAAACCATCATTCAAGGGGAGACAATTAGTGAAAATTTGGTGGTATGTTTTAAAAAACTTCTCAAGAACCATTGTGCCAGGTAAGATATGGGGAAACATCCTCAGGTAGTGTAGATTCAAGTCTGTTCAAATCATGACACCCAGGGGGTAGGACAGGGCTACAATGACCAACCAAAGTTTTGTATAGAAATATATGGAAAAATTCTTTAAAAATCGTCTTCTCAAAGCCATAATTGCTCATATTTATATGGAAGCATCCCCAGGTAGTGTAGATTCAAGTTTGTTCAAATCATAACACCCAGGGGGTAGGACGGGGCCACAATGGCCGATTAATTATTATATAAACATCTCTAAGCGACAGGGCTTTGACTTACTGAAACTTAAAGTTTTATATAAAAATAATAGGAAAATTCTTTAAAAATCTTCTTCTTGAGAACAGCAAAGCCATAATTGCTCATATTTATATGGAAGCATCCCCAGGTAGTGTAGATTCAAGTTTGTTCAAATCATGACCCCTTGGGGTAGTGCGGGGCCACAATGGCCGACCAAAGTTTTCTATAGAAATATATAGGAAATTCTTTAAAAATCTTTTTCTTAGGAATAGCAAAGCCATTATTGCTCATATTTATATGGAAGCATCCCCAGGAGTGTAGATTCAAGTTTGTTCAAATCATGTCCCCAAGGGGTACGACAGGGCCACATTGGCTTACCAAAGTTTTATATAGAAATATATAGGAAAATTCTTTAAAAATCTTCTTCTTAAGAACAGCAACCGTTCACAGTAGCCCAGTCAGCAGAGTGCTCGCTTCATGATCAGGAGGTCGTGAGTTCGTATCGGCTGCGACTGACCTAGTCGTTAAAATTGGTAGCAACTGTTCCTTCGCCATGTGTTTATTAAATGTAAAGTACAATTGTTTTAGAAATGTCAGACGTTGGAGGTGTACCTGACTATCACGAGGAACCTCTACCAAAGCATGTGCCAGATTTCACTTAGGTTAAAAAAATAATTTTCTGATTTACCGCTTCACGGACAACAAGGGGACTTTTCATGAAGGTGATTGTAATGATGGGGAGTTCGGAGCGGGGCGAATAAAGTTGGGAGTATTACAAGATCAGAGCCGTATCAATGTGGCCATCGTGATAACAAGGATGATGAATAGACATCTCCTTCCAAACTGTTTACAGATTTTGGAAAACACCATGATGGGTGTTCTATGGACTTTTTAATTGAAAACTATTCGTTGCTTTGATGTACATCAAACTTGCAGTACTAGACTAGACATTTGAGTGATTTGAAACAGTGTATTTTTTCTTACATCTTGTTAACATGAAAATATTTGCTTTTTAGGAGTGTAAGCGTGAAATAAGAAATGTATTATTTCCGGATATTTACCAAAGTTGTCGTTTTCTCTTTATACATCGAATATTTATTTACCAGCAGCGCCTTCTTTAAAATGAAACCTTGCTTGTAGGGGTTCACATTTGGAAAGATAAACAAGAGGATTTGCTTATTAACCTCTCATTTTGGAACAAGATCGAAAAGATTTAACACTTTCAATGTCAAAATATCTACAACACAAGCCATTAAGAATTTCAACAATCTCATCGCCGCTTACAGGTCATCTGTGGTTCTCAATTTTTTTTTATCCTTTTACAAAGTTCCTTTATAAGTTTTCGCCAAGAGTTTTCAATTATATTAATATCGGAGCTTTGAGAAGGCCAATCAATAGTCGGAATATTCTCTTGTGTCATAAATTCTTTTACAGTCCTGTCCCTATAAACGAGGGCATTGTCAGCTTGATATAGGTAATCATTTGATGAGAAATGTGCTGCCAAAGATAATTAAAATTATTTTTACATATTTTTGAGCATGTTTGTTCCCTTCTATAACAGAAAGTTTGCTGACTCCATTGTAATTTATACATCCCCAGATCATTAAATCCAAACGTCCCCCGACGATTGATTGATTGATTGTATATTGTTTAACGTCCTTCTTGAGAAAATTTTACACTCATTTGAAGACGTCACCGATGCCGGTGAAGGGCTTCAAATTGAAACCTATACTCGGCACTCAGGGCCATTGAGCAGTTCGTGCCAACACCTATCGTGACACGGGACCTATGTTTTTAAGATCATATCCTAAAGACCCTTGACTTTCACTTCTAGTGCCGAGCGCTTGGCAAAGGAATGATGTAGCAAAGCCATTATATATGGGAAAATTCTCTAAGAATCTTTGGGGTAGAGCAGGCCAAACTTTTGGATTTAAACTTTTCAATAGTAAATAAATTTCTACTTTTTCCTAGCCACAATGCTCAGGTGAGAGATGTGGCCCATGGGCCTCTTGTTAAAGTATTAATAGTTTTGTAAGACATTGCAGTCAGGATAAAGAATACATTTGTAAACGTCTGAAGATGTAATGCAAGGTGCTCACGTTTTAATCTGTGTTGCCTTTTTTATTTTAATTTTACCTCTTTAAAAACCGGACACTGTGAAATTTTCAAAGTTGGATATTGTTAACCAGTGATCGAGATGGCAACAAGAAAAGATAGTCAGAGGGATAAAAGAAAAGGAGGAGAAATAAATACAGAAGGTATTCTTTTCAACATCCTTGAAACGATGAGTAATATAAGAGAGAAAATGGATACAACAAATGATCTACTGCGAGATCTGATCAAGGTATGTGAAAATCGTACGGAGAACAGTGACAACACTGAAACATTTGTTAAATCTGTAAATGTAGAAGAAATTTGGATGAATTATCATTCACCAAGTGAAATGATCCAACAAGAAATTAATGAGCTTGCGCTGCAAAAAGAGGCAGACAAAATTTGTACAACAGAAGCATATATTACAACATCAAGAGCAATAAAGGTATGTAGGAAAACAAAACAACAAACCACATTACCATAATTTTGATAAAAGAAAAAACAATATCACGCAATCATGGAGTAGTGGTGAACTTAATCATTTAAATAACAAATACGGAAACGGCTATAGAATGCCAAATAACTTCCAAGAAAATACCTACAAGAAAAATGGAATCACCTACATTGGAAAAAGAGTTAAAGCCATATATGGCGTAACTGATCAAAAAATATATTTTTGAAAAATACAAAATTAAGTAAATAAATATAGTTAAACACCTCGTTTCACCTAATAATACAATTTTATCTTCTCTATAATGTGTTATTTAAATCTTTTGTATTTTCTTCCGAGTCGGAGAAAATTCCGAGAATCCAAATTAAATTGTGATATCTTTATAACGCAACTGACTTAGATTTTGGAATTTACGGAAAAGTTCTATCTTTATATAAAGTAATCATACAAATAATAAGTTCTTGTAATTTTAGTCTAATAATTTTCATTGAACATACGCCATATATGGCTTTAACAAGTATTTTTTAGGCGGTGGCAAACCGAACAGCGGACAGAGATTCCAGCATCATCAACAAATGACTAGAGCAAAGCTCGTTGCTAAGCAACGAGTGGGTCTTCCTTCCTAGCGATAAGCAAAAAATTAAATGTTTCTGTCTAGATTGTCAACTTTGCTAACATTCTCTTTTTCCATTTGTCTCAAAAACCCTTACTTGAATTCTTTAATTTGGTGTGAGCATGAGGTGTCTCTAACAGCATTCTTGAAATCGTATCCATAACAGTTAAACTTCCAATATTATGACTTTTGATATTGGATATATCATCTTTGTTGCAATTATGTTTGTGAAACGTGTCATACTACAGAAACATAAGTGTTTTGCTAGATTACCATCTTACTGGTTCCTTTAGCTCAGATGGGCTAATAAGTATGCAACAGGAACAGTTTTGCAGTTGACATTGAAATGCGACTGGACATCTCTTCAATCTTGTTTTAGAAAACTACATTTACATGTCCTATGTACTGAATTCCTTGGAATCATACACATGTTTATGCCTTTATTTAGTTGTATGTGCCAAAATAACAATTTTTTTTACATAACTGTAAAAAATTTTACATTACTGTAAAAATACACATACATGTATTACAAGATCTTATATTCCAGCTGAAGACAGAGGATCTATCTTAATCATTAGAATAAGTAAGTCTAAACTTTGAAAGGGAAGACCTTAATAAAGAGATCAACATGCAACACAAAAAAATATTACTATATTTAAAAATAACATTTATTCCAATGTAATTACTGGTACATGTATTTCTGTTACAAAAACTATTTCACTTGAAAAACTGAGAGCAATTGATATGTTTATACTTGTGGATTTATGTTGTCAAATCAAAATTTAAAAATGATACACAGTGTGTTTAAAAGTTGTCTTCACAAACCAAAACTTTACTTATTTTCACTATGCTGTTTATTCCATGTCAAATCCAAACAGATGATCTTCTGGCAAATCATGGTCATGCTTGGTATCGAAATTCAGTATTCAGATGAGTCACACCTGTGTAAAAGAAATTATAATTTTTTAGTTTATAATTCTTTTACTAATAAAAAGTGTAATTCATGAGATTATAAATTAGATTATCAAATTGAGAGATAAGTTATTGTCACATTTTCTGTGTATAATTTGTAAATTTTAATGTACTCTTCCATCAATTAAAAGAAGTTTACACCAATTAAGGCAGTCATTTATGCTATCCCCTAATAAGACAACATACAAGTGCAAAGTAATCATGCACTAGCGGGTTTAGGATAATGTGCTAGAGTATTTATTACAACATACTAGCACGAGGTGACAATGTGCTAGCATGTACGTCAGTGATAATATGCCAGCACACTGAATCCAACATGCAGTGAAGCTAACACTCAACAGATTGTTTAGAGTTGTGTTTGCATGATATTTTGTTTTGTGTTAACACAGCAGCGTATTGTTTAAAGCTGCATTGGAGTGGCAGTCTGTTGAAATTAACATTCTAACACACTGCAACTTCACATCATTGGAATACCATATTTTTAAAAACTGGCAAACCAATATCTTATGATTACTAAATAGGTATTTGCAACTGTAAATGCTGATTTCATGGTGACAATAATACCAGTAATTCACTGTATATCTGAGAACTGAACAATTATAATAAGGCGTGTTCAGATAGGGCCACTTGCTAAAGCTCTATAGCACTTTCATAAAAACGTGCCATCTTACCAACACAAAAGACGCCATTAGGCTATCACACAGCTTGCCATCACAACACTGAAAAACACTTTTGCACCAACAAAAATTCACACCACACGCTGTCACACTAACACAACACACTGTCATGCTAATACAATTTCACACAACAAATTATCAGGCTAACACGAGTTCACACAACACACTATCATGCTAACACGAATTCACAAACACGCTGTCTCGCTAACACAAGTTCACACAACACGCTGTCTCGCTAACACAAGTTTTACACAACACGCAGTCTCACTAATACGAGTTCATACAACACACTGTCTAGTTAAGACAAGTTCACGCAACACAATGTCACGCTTAGATGAATTCACACAACACACTGTCACGCTAACATGAGTTTACAGAACACGCAGTCTCACTAACAAGAGTTTATACAATACACTGCAAGCTAACAAGAGTTTACACAATACACTGTCACGCTAACACAAAGTCACAAAACAGGCTGTCTCACTATTCACTAAAACAAAGTCACACCAAACGCTGTTGCGATAACACACTGTCATCCTAATACCATTTCACACAACACACTGTCAGGCTAACACAAATTCACACAACACACTGTCACGCTAACACAAATTCAAAAAACATGCAATATCGCTAACACGAGTTCACACAACACCCTTTCTCGCTAACATGAGTTTACATAACACGCAGTCTCCCTAACACAAGTTCACACAAAATGCAATCTTGCTAACAGGAGTTCACACAACACAATGTCTCTCTAACACCAGTTCACACAACAAATTTTCAGGATAATACAAGTTCACACAACACACTGTCACGCTAACATGAATTCATACAACATGCTGTCTCTTTAATAAGAGATCACACAACAGGCTGTCTCGCTAACATGAGTTTACACAACACGCAGTCTGGCTAACACTAGTTTACACAACACGCAGTCTCGCTAACACGAGTTTACACATCACAAAGTCTAGCTAACACAAGTTTTACACAACACGCAGTCTCGCTAATACGAGTTCATACAACACACTGCCTTGCTAACACAAGTTCAGGCAACACACTGTCACGCTCAGATGAATTCACTCAACACACTGTCACGCTAAAATGAGTTTACAGAACACGCAGTCTCACTAACACAAGTTTACACAATACACTGTCATGCTCACACACGTTTACACAATACACTGTCACGCTAACACAAAGTCACAAAACAGGCTGTCTCACTTTTCACTAACACAAGTTCACACCAAACGCTGTTGCGAAAACACACTGTCATCCTAATACCATTTCACACAACACACTGTCAGGCTAACACGAGTTCACACAACACACTGTCACACTAACTCGAATTCACAAAACAGGCTGTCTCTCTATTCACTAACACAAGTTCGCACCAAACGCTGTTGAGATTACACACTGTCATCCTAATACCATTTCACACGACACACTGTCATCCTAATACCATTTCACACAACACACTGTCAGGCTAACATAAGTTCACACAACACACTGTCATGCTAACACAAATTCAAAAAACATGTAATATCGCTAACACAAGTTCACACAACACGCTGTCTTGCTAACATGAGTTTCCATAACCCACAGTTTCCCTAACACGAGTTCACACAAAATGCAATCTCGCTAACACAAGTTCACACAACACGATGTCTCTCTAACACCAGTTCACACGACAAATTTTCAGGATAACACAAGTTCACATGACACATTATTACCTAACCTACTATATAAATTATAATTAGGCATTTTGAACTGTTTCACGGTTAACTATATGTCTTTGATCATGAAACAGTGAACTGTTGACCGGTCCACAGAATGAACTGTTGACTGTTTAAAGCGTCATCGTGATATTCAAGCATTTTGACGATCACGACATCACTATTTACCTGCTCTATAATTAATCATATTTAAATAAAAAACGCAAACAATCCATTTATTAAGTATTACTTTAAGTTAAAAATATTAATTTAATCTTTATATTATGTGTTCAGCTAATTAATAGACAAGTATGTGAATATATAGTCATGAAAAACGTTTAATTGATTATTTGTGTGTTTTTATTCCAATTTGATTAATTATATAGTAGGTTAGGTAATAAAACACTTATTCAATGACTACTCGGTGAAACATTCAAAATGTTGTCCCTCGGTAGTGGGGGAGACCTGGGAAACTGTTGCCCTCGGCATTCGGCCTCGGGCAACAGTTTCCAAGGTCCCCCCACTACCTCGGGACAACATTTTGACTGTTTACCTCGTATTCATTGAATAAGTTTATACTATCATGCTAACCTGAATTCACACAACATGCTGTCTCGTTAATAAGAGTTCACACAACACGCAATCTAATTAAAATTAGATGTTAGATCCGCTCGCATACTTGCTACACTAACATCTAACAACATCCCATAGAGGGTCACGTCAAAGGTCAAATTCGGAACAGTCTAGACTCATTCGCTTCGACAACATACATGTACGATGATTTTGCAGGTGACAATTTGATTGGTTGATAGAATCTGACCTCTAAAATGACCCTCAATGGGATGTTGTTAGATGTTAGTGTAGCGAGTATGCGAGCGGATCAAACATCTAATTTTAATTAGATTGCACAACACGCTGTCTCGTTAACATGAGTTTACACAACACACAACTCACTGTCAGGCTAACACAATTTAGTTCACAAAACAAACTGCCTTGCTAACACAAATTCATACAACACACTGTCTCGCTTACACAAGTTCACACAACACACTCACATTGCTGAGTTTAAAGTGGTCTACCCTAATTTGAAGAGGTTTAACACTATATGGTAACATATCTCTATATAAGTAAAGAGCTTCAAATTTAAGATAAAAACATTTATGCAGTAATGTTCCTTAACATGCATCTGGCATATAAAATGAATGAAACCTTAAAAACCTCACAGTACATGTTTACTTAGCTAAGTAAAGGTCTAAATTGATGCTATTCAACAATATATATTAACATCTCTAAGTATATGTGAATGAGTGAAATTCACAAATAAATATTATCAAGCAAAGTATCAATAAGAAGCTGAAACTTACGTCGCAGGTTCCAATCCCATTGCTAAATGCTTTAGACAGGTTACTCCTATGAGACTGCATAAACCAAGATTCTGTGTCACGGTAGGTGTTAGCACAAAATGGATCTCATACTTCTTAAAGGCAATAAGTGCTGAGTACAAGTCTATACTTGCAGCTAATACCATTCCAAGTGGTGGCACCATGAAATGACTGAAAAATGTATGATTAAGGCAAATAAACAAACATTAAACCATTACAGCAGTCTTATCAAACAAAAAAGCAAACTTTCTATTATTACAATATTTTAAAACAAATTTCTTTTGCAATTTAACTGAGCAATATTTGTCCTTTTTTGTCAGTAAAGTATGATATTAAATAATTAAGACTTTTTAAGAACATGTATTTATAGCGAGTCCAGACAGCAGCACAAATCCCTGCCCATAAGGCGAGCTCTTACGATAACACCTTGACAAAAGAAGATTGTGACTTGCACATTGCTCCACACAATTTTTCAGAGTATTAACTTTGGACCCACAGTGCTTAGCTTATTTAACATGTTTAAGCTACATTCAAAATTCATTTCTATTTAAATTAGCTATCCCTATTCATGTTCACATGAAGCTAATGGGAAGTAATTAAAGGAGCAGTGAATTCATTCGAATTAAACATTTGAATAAACTCTCAGTGTGAACACTGAGCATGGATGCACCAAATGTCAAATGCGGCTTGACAAGCACAATCTAAATTAAAACTAAATAAGTATCTGCCATCACCCTTACAGTCACACAGTCAATATATAATTTGTTGAATATATTCTGTAACATTAAGTGTAGTTTGAATTATAGAGTATGATCACTATGATAGATAGTAGGACTGTTGAAATTACATCTTCAAATTAAAAAAAAAGGTATAAATCTGTGGGGATTTACAAGGCAAACAGAGAGCGTCTGAACTGTAAAACAGATAATATATCGATGTGTTTGTGTATTTCTAATAACATCAATGTATGTCACTGTCATGTAAACATTAGTGTAAATTTTAAGTAATAAGAATATTCTAACCCTCATTCCAATGGTCCAAGCCAATCATACATTAAAATGTCGCTGTCAGCTCTTTCATCACTTGATACAATTATCACTGGGGAATCCGAAGCAGAGTCAAGAGTGTTCATCCTTGTTAATGTGACAGTCAGAATTTCCTCGTTAACAATTCACACAAGATTCTTAGAATATATGAATTGGGATAATTCTGCTTAGAATAATGTTCCAGAGAAGTGACAAAGTACTTCGTAGCTGCAGATTAAATGAGTGTGCATGTCTACAAACGGATTCTTTGTGAGAAAATGTTCAACTTCACAAATCAATCTATTTTCAGTTTGTAAACCATGGCAAACATGTGTCCGACGTCGACTCGATGGGGCACACTAAAAACGGGATATACTAGAGACCTGATATTTACCTGTAGTTTTAATTTTTAATTAAATGGTAATATTGAGTATTTTAAATTTCTTATGTACAGACTTTATGACTTCGAGGTATATGCTATACAAAAATTCAATTGTTTGGAACATATACAGACAAATTTGAATCAGGTCAAATCAGTGTTTAATACATTGCGTCTTTAGTATCTTCCTGTTTCCCACAATGCCGCGCGTTGTTTACAAACAAGCGCGAAAAAATCCTCTAAACTAGGTACTAATTCTTGTTGTGTACATCATCACATTTTAAAATTATTTGAATAAAAAGAAAACAAAGAAACACCGAATCAAAGCTATATCTTTTAGATGCATCAACTAAAAATATGCACATGTATGCAGTAAAGGCTTGGCTGGCTATAGTAGACAACTTGTTCCTGAAAGGTTTCTCACATATATGTACTTGTTTTATATAAAAACAATTAAATATAGCTGGAAGTTTATTTCTTTTTATATCAAATGACAAGATTTTATAAGTTCGAAATTATTTTAGTCAAACTTTTTCATAATATACCAATATTTTTAGCTATCAGAAAAAAGCGTGTATGATCTATTAACCCCTAATTATAGGGGCCAGCCCCTTTTCGTTAATCAAATATGAAAGCTCTCGTAATTACCCACAACTTTTGTTCTATATTTCTTACCAAATTATTCTCGGTTTAAAAGTTATTACACAAAAAGTAGCAAAAATTCAAAGAAAAAAAAATTACTAAATTTTGCCGTTTTATATCTTCCAAACTTTAAGAAATCCGCTATATAATTTTATCGTTGTGCACATCTACAATGTATTGGCTACAAGTTCTCCAACTTTCGTGTAAATATCTTATGTCATTTTTGAGATTTTCAGTGGAAACGAGACATCAAAAATTTTCAATTAAAGGGCAATAACTCACAAATAAAGGCATGTATCAAAAAACTGAAAACAATTTAAATAGGTTTTACTACAAGCTATCTATCCTGAAAGTTTCATAACGATCAGTCCAAAGGTCTTTGAGAAATCGCCTGTCAAAAATCGAGCGGGAAAACAAAAGAATAATAAGAAACAATAGAATAACAGTAGGGTCTTCCGAAGGAAGCGGAAGACCCTAAAAAACGCGTGGAACCAAAAGTGATCAACCTGTCTAGTAAACAACTTAATGAATGGGAAATAAAACTTTTGTCAAAGGGATTAAAATATACACCGACTCCTAATAGCAATAAGCAAGAGTTTAAAAAAGTGGAAGTTTCTAGTATGCCGGTCCCCAGAATCACGCGATTGCGCATGAGCAGTTATTTCCCTTGCCATTGCTATGCAGAATGTAAACAAACCGCAATTTCCCACTCGCTTCAACAAAACGCATCCGATCGAGTGATTAGGGTTAGGTTATATAGTTTTAAAATTGGGGTTGTTTTATAAATCCACTCTGTAATCTTTCTGACTTTTGGCTAATTTATGTAATTTTTGCTTTATACAAAAGGCACTATGATCGAGTGCCATTTGTGACCAAAAACTTGCATAAATCAGCCTGTCGAATCGTGCCGATATCTTACACTTTGGTTTAGTGCATGAAACTTTTTCTTTACAAAGGAAATTAAGTTTAAGAAATGAAAGTTCGGCTAAATCAACTCTATTGTCGATACATGACGATTTTCAGCGCTGAGTTTATGCAAGTTATTGTAAAAGCGACTTACCGTTAGCTGCAGCTCGATATCCTGACCTCCTAATCATGTCCAAATATTCAGAATTCCTTTCAAATCGATAATTATGCACAATTCAATTCATTGACGACTAGTAATTAGCTAACATTTGTTAAATCCCTGTATTTCTTACAAAAATCACGCAATTTTAACAGTATTGCACTTTGAGTCCTATCAGGCATTTCTTCATTACGTCAAAACACAAGTGACGCATCTCATGAATATTTATGAGATTACGTCAAAAACTGATCATGTGACTACATTCCTAAACAACGCAAGATGGAGATTTACTTCCTAAACAAGTACGTTATTTTACGAAATCTATTAATTTTCATTTAAAAAACTGAGTTTAAAAACCAGTTTTTTAAACCCAATTTTTCACAAGGAAGACGAATTCGGGGTCAAATTTGCAATTTGTGGCTTCTTTTTCGATTTTGTCCATCGCTCACGCGATCATCTATATATTGTACACCGCCTTCGGCGGCACCTTATTTAGAGCCATATTTATGGGGACCGGTATACTAGAAGTGTTCCGAAAAAAGATATTAAAGAATACACACGTAGATTACGACTAGCAGAATACTTTAACACCACAGAGAGTGATGAATCGGATTCAAATGAACCGGATGATTTAGTTAGAAATTAAACTAATTTCAATCCCAAACCAGAAGTCTCTGTGGAGACTGAAGCTCTACTGGTTTGTACTTATAGCAAAGGTAGAGAAAAGTTCTTAAGCAGTTGGGAATTGAAACATAACAGCAATAAAAAATAATCATCATTGATTAAGTCTCTTTATGTTCTTAGTGTAGTATACTTGCATGCCACATTATATTATAATCAGACTTAAACTGTATTTGGAGTAGCATTTTGAAAGTATTTAACAGAAATTTCTATTTTTAATAACCAAAGCAAAAATGTTCATCAAAGTCAAAAACTGATAAACAAAATTGTGTATCTTAGTGTAGTCTACTTGTGTGCCAAGTGTATCATCATCAATTCGTGGGTATTAGTTATTAAAATGTAGAACCACGTGTTGAGTGCTAAATCTAATTTATTCAGAACGAGACAACATGGTAACACAATAGGTCGTACATAAGATTATTCGTATTTGATTAACTCGTACTTTTATACATATGTGGTAGTATCGGTCTTTTATGAATTATTTCCATTACATTATTGTCATCTCTCACGAGAGATGACACATTTAGTTTGATTTCCGGATGTGAGGTCCCAGTGTAAGCAGCCATTAAAAATCGGTAAGTCTCGGATGATTACGCTCGTGAGGGCAAGAACTATCCGAGGAGCACCGAGTGGTCACTTTGATGATGATGCGATTTTCTAAATATAGAGCGGTAAACAATGAGCGATCCAAACATTGAAAAAGAAAAAGGGCTGCACAGGAATCACAGAGGGCCAGGCACACAATATCGCCTGTTGGTTGTTTGCATGGTGTTCAAAATATATGTACTAATTTAATCATCTACATGTTTAGATGTAGGCTAACAAAAGATAATATGGAGATCAATTCACCAAGAGATGATGGTATATTTTTATTTTGTATGAATGCTATGTACCTATATTAAATTGGTTTATTCTTTAAAATCTAATGGCTAAATTTTTTCACTTTTAGATAACATTGAAAATAAATATGTTTTAGAGAGAAGTGAACAATAGGGCTGACGGGCACAAACCATATAACTTAACAGAATCCTGACATCCAGATACATATATAATCTGCACCTAGTGTTGTACAGGGCTTCAGAGCAGCATGGATCTTGTCTGAATTCCTCCGCATAGGCCAGAAAGATTTCCTCTTTCTATCCGATAGCCATGAGCAGGGGTTCACAACTACTTTGAGATAATCGGCATCGGTATACTCTTTCAAAAGTGACAATGCCTTGACATCTAGTTCATAATTCAATCATTGGGAAGTTGTTGCATGATGCTCAGGTTACCCACAAGGCCCCTGGGCCTATTGTTAAATGTTAGAAATTAAAGCATACAGTAAAAATGTAAGACCTGTGCCAAATATACATGAAAAATATCTGAAGTCTTCCAAAAAAATTCCGGTACATAATGTTTCATCTTGGATTGGTGATTTTTATATATTTTATTTTAAAAGTAAATGGAATGGGATATTCTCTTTTGAGGTCCTAAGGCTTACCATAGTCTAACCACTTGACCAAGTACTCTGTTATGTTTCTTCATTTTCTTTGTTTAAGGATTTCATTTTCATAATGCCTTTTCTGTATTACCCCTGTGGGGACCCAGGGTGACAAGAATAGGTCCCTGGCACCTTGTATGTCGTAAGAGGCGACTAGATGGAGCAACCTGTTTGCCGTGGGTTGCGACCCGTGATGGTGGAGAAGGGTCTGCGGGAGCTGGGTGTAACGCACCTGATATGGCCAACACTCCACTTTGGCCCCATATTCATCTAGACGGGAGGTCAAGTTTGGCCCGACTTGATCAATCGGCTGGTCGAGCTGATTATATCTGCATGCCTTAGTATTGATGAATGTTATGCATTTTTAGGTCACCTGAGTAACTCAGGTGACCTATTGCTATCCGTTTTCGTCCGTCGTCGTGCGTCGTGTGTTAACATTTGAACATTTTCAGCTTCTCTGAAACCACTTAACCAATTTCAACCAAATTTGGTACTTCCGATAATGGCGGCGCACATGGACAACGTGGTCAGCGAATAAAATTGTCCATTTTCACGGTACCTACCTCGTCCCCATAATCGTAATAGTGTCTTAGCAACAATCTTAACAATATCCTCATAATACTGCGTTTTGTGAAGTGGCAGGTATCGTTTCATATAAATATTTAGATATACATGATGCCGCAAGGTCGTAGGAACCAGGGTATGGCTCCGGCCAAACACAATGAAGGCATTTCTGAACCTGAGATACCAAAAGAACACATACAATGTGATGGGAAAATTAACAATGTTTCATTCCATTTAACTAGTGAATCTATACCGGCATGGAAAAAAGCAGTACTTGATTTCTTCGATGAGAAAAAAACAACGGCGACGACCAGTGATATTTGTTGTGTTATAAAAGTAGTTTTTGACTATGAAGGCTCGGTCAATAACTCCGTGAAAATAAATTTCTACCAATCAGGCTCCGTAGTTATTCAAGGCGCCAAATGTGTTCAATTTAAGGACAAGTACTTTGCCTCCCTCAATGAGAAGGCACAGAACATGCATGAAATTCAAGAATCACTAATTGCTGATGATGCACAAATTCATGAATGTGATGACAATAGTAGTCAAGGGAGCGACATGAATGACACACTTTTAGAACTGACCGATACCGAAGAAACAAAAGAAAAATGGGTCACACACACCAATATCATAGACAGACCAAACCTTCTAATGCAAAAAGTGGATGCTAGTTGTAACACAGAGCAGAGTGATCTAGCTGAATTCCAGAGTGTTACACCCAGAGAACAAGCAGAAACCCAAGTGATGACATTTATGTCTAGAATTGAAAGCCATTTCACAGGTGCGATTGAAAGGATATTTAATCAACACTCAGCAATATTAACAACAAAGCTAGAAACAATGCAAAAACTACACAATCAAAGCATGCAAGCCAATGAAGTGAATTTCACACAACTACTGAACAAATTTGATGAACTTATGAATAAGACATCAAAACTTGAAAAAGAAAACACAGAACTCAAAACAAAAATGAACAGTTTCAATCACATGTCAACGCTTGAAAAAGAGGTATTAAAATCTAACCTAGAAGCAAAATGTTCATCTCTGCAACAACAGAATGACACATTCTCAGAGAAAATGAAGAGGTACACAGACCTACAAAAGACCATAAATATGGCAGATAGATCTGCCCAGATAGATACATTAGAGACAAAAATTGCATCAATGAAGACACAACTTGATCAAAAAGATGAAGAAATTGTGAGCTTAAAGTAACATAATTGCCGTGACGATAACAGTCTGAAAGTATTTAAAATATGCCTTTTACACAATTTAAAAACATATGCCAGCAAAATTCTAAAAGTAGGTCACAGTGACCTACTTTTTCTTAAATATGTTTAAAGGTCCCAAGATGCAGCAACTTACAAGATTTGATGATTCTGTGCCTGAAATAATGGGATTTAATGTTTTAAAAAGGTTAAGTTATAAAGTTCAAAAAGTAGGTCACGGTGACCTACGTTTAGGTTGACGTTGTTCAAGGACCTAAGATGCTTCAACTGACTAAGTTTCATGATCATAGGCCTTAAAGTGTCCAAAATATGCCTTCAAATCAATTTGAAAACAAATGCCCGCAAAATTTAAAAAGTAGGTCACCGTGACCTACTTTTGAGTTAACATGATGTGAAATCCTAAAATGCATCAACTTACAAGATTTGATGATACTAGCCCTTATAGTAAGCAAAATATAAACATTTTTATTTATTGTAAATTTAGGTCAACTTCAAAGTGACCTTGAGGCCACGCCCTTTGCCCCAGGGTCATGCCTTGAACAATTTTTAATCTTCAACATATCCTGATCCTTGTATGTAAGTTTGGTGAAAATCTGCCTGGCGGTTCTGGAGAAGAAGATTTTTTAGCAACTAGTACTTTTGGTTTTGTTTTGTTTTCCTGATTATCTCCCCTTGTTTTATGGTCCCAACCCTTATTTTAGTATAAATGGTAGCCCTTGGGCCAAGGATACCCTGTGGCAAATTTGGTACTGATTGGCCAAAGGGTTCTTTAGTTATAGCCCATATTCTAAAAAGTTAACGCACACCGCACAAATGGCCATAGCATTAGCTCTTTGAGCCTTTAGCTCAGAAGAGCTAAAAATATGGAACAATATCATCGTCATCATATTCTATGTCCTCTTCCTCAAGAAAGTAATCGACCGCAAACACTAATCCGACGTTATCAGCCATATTTGTTTACATTGGAGCTCGACTCGAGGCATTCGATTACATACTCTATTGCGCATGCTCAACAATGACACTAGTGTCTGAAGAGTTCTTATAATCGAATGCACCCCTTAACATACCTGCGGATAAAGATAGCTGACATGGAAAAACGAAGCCACGTGGAGGTATCCACACAAGAGCAAATTCTCATCTTGAGAATCTTCGCCAAAAAATCGTAGTTATTGGCCGCAAATAATTATACAAAGAGGTTAAAGCTGCTGAGCTGGAAAATCACCAGATAAGGTTCAGCTCTTGTATACAGAAAAGTCATACGAGAAAATTTAAAAAAAGAAGATTGGCGGACCAAGTCCAGAAACTCACGCACAGAAATGAGGGTTAAATTGAAAACGAAAGATTAAGAACTCTGGTAATGTCTAGTAAACGCATCAAAATACAGCATGATAAAACACCCAATCGAGAAAATAAAAAGAAAGATAGGTACATCTTTTTTTGTAAATTTATCATACTATACGTACATCTTTACTTTGTCGTCGGAACCATGCGAGGTGGAGGTGAATATCCGGCCCTCCACCCCCATCTTGACGTACGTAAACAAGAGTTCTTTTAAATCATCTAATGCATAATGAACCATTACAGTGAAATCTCAAAGTTCTTGTCAACTTTTTAAAAATCCGTTTAATGTTTTGTTGGGTGATACTGTCAGCGCAGTGGTGTGGGCAGATCTAATCCTGAGACGCTGTACTCTCGTCTCTTGATGATGCCTCATAATTTACCGTTTGGGTAATTTCTTTGTTCTTCTGGAATCTGTTTATCCTGAGGTCAATCTCTGTCAAGTCGGTGTACTTTTCATGACTTTATGCATCATCAACATAGGAAAGCGATAGTTTAATAAAGCAAGTCTTTAGTAACTATTGTACCGTCTACAGAATAGATGCCAGATGAATTGAAAGCATTTTGAACTGTCAAAAATTCATAAAATTGTAATAAAGCCTCCATCAGTTTTTCTAAGAAATTTTCCTTTCCAATACACATACATTCTGAGGCGAATGACTAAAAAGAGTTGCAAGACTTCTCTCTTTATATGTATCAGTGAAAAACGGCATTTTTAAAAAGAGCTTGTAGAGACAAAAGAGTTGCATTTTTGATAACATATAGTGCATATTAGAATAGAAAAATAAGTAAAAGGTGAATCGAACCCAGATTTAAAAAGAAAAAAAAATGGAAAGGGGGGAGGTCCATACCCCAAGTGCCTATGTTCAAGAGACCAAGCTTAATCAATATTGTATACAATAATGTCCAAGAACTATCAATTGAAGTTCCTGGCTCCAGGATTTTATTATAAAATAAAGATTTTGATCGACTTAGGCTTAAAAAGTTTCAAGACCAGATCCCGGGTCAGTATTTTTCAAGTGCGTAATGTTTTTAAGTTAAATGACCTAACTGATTTTTATTCAACTAACAGAATAAAATAAAGGTTGTATATGACGAAATCAATTGGAAGATCTCTGGCCACTTAATGGGCGTGTATAACCCTAACCCTGGCGATAAAAATCTTGGCAGTTCTAAGCGTTACACATGCTGACCATTCCCCTGCTGTTCTTTAAAGCTTTCATTGCTTCTCAAACCATTTGGTGTACAATGATTCTCTCCTTAACACTGTTACTTAATCGATTGATGAAATTCTTAACTGAAGCATCTGGGGAAAAAAACAAGAAGATGCAAACTAATTTTCAATGTAATATCGTCCAAAATATGATTGTTGGATAAGAGTGAAGTATAACAATTCAGCAACATAAATTCTATTAACACAATAAGAAATAAAAGCTAACTTGAATAAGACATTTTCTATGTTTAAACAGCATTTTTCTCAGGCATTGTTTTATCAGTTTTTATCACAACTAAAACAAAATATTTGACCACGTGTCTGATGTTTAGGTACATGTACTAGGAATTCAATGTCAAGGTATAATTTTACTGAAAATAAACAATCAATTATTTAACCATAACATGTATTGTTATACCTTTGATAAATTGTTCCTATACAAATCTGTACAGAAAAAAGTCCAACATTTTTAATGTTTTGCTGAGCGGGCATAAAAAAATCGATGTTGGACCGCTGAGTGAGATGTTGGACCGCTCGGAGAGATGTTGGACCGCTTACGTCACAGAATGGGCGGAGCTTAATCTCATTTTCATTCTTTGGCTTTAAACAGTGACAGATCTAATGTTACATTACGGAATATAGTACAAAATACATGTATGTTAAAAAATATAAAATAAAATGAAAGGTATAACAAAACATTTATTGACAGAGTTCTCGGGCAAAATGCGTTTTGTCGGACCCTCGAACCAAACTGTCTGCCTTCGGCCTAACGGCCTCAGGCAGACAGTTTGGTTCTTGGGCCCAACAAAACGCATGTTGCCCTCGAACTCAGTCAATAAATGTATAATATTACTTAATCTTTGATACATAACACAAAACAGTGAGGCATTTTTGTGAAAACTGAAGCGGACATGTTCAAATATGAAAACACGGATTATATTTAAGACAAGAACATTAAGTTAAGTAAATAAATGCTCATTTCCTCCTGGGACGAACTACATGGGGCTTTGCAGATTATGCATGTATCGAAATTTCCACCTTCGAACTATCTAAACAATATCATGGAACGAATGCATAAATTAGCCCTTGTTAAATCTAGTACTATCGGACGCCGTGACGTCAGACAAATTGAAATTTGCGGGAAAAAGCATTTTTGCCCCCCCCCTCCCCGCTGTAAATATCAAGCTTATGTCAACGGCACTCAGTGTCAAGTCCGTCGAAAGTCGAAAACACTGAATTACTGACATATGCCCTGTTCTTTTTCGTTACAGACAGTACCCTCTACTATTATGCAAATGACAATATCATATCGAAAAATCTTACGAAACATTAAACAATGTTTAAAGAAACTCTTTACAGGAACAAGTCTTTCTCTAATTAAATGGTTCTCAAGTAAGTAAATGAAGGCAAACCCTAATAAGAAATTAGTATTAAGTGGCCAGGTCACTAGGAACTTCGTGGAAACATATCAAATAAGTTCAGAAAACATTTTCCTAATGCATAATTGACTGCACAGAAATATTTATTGATAGATCAACACGATGACTAACAAGGGTCCAGACTGGGTCAAACAACACGAAATATACAGGTGTCTCATTATATCGCGGTACTTAATTCTTTTGTAAAAAAAGTGTCATTTCTAATTCTTATTTTAACTTATATCAAATAATAATTATGATTCTAACTTTGGCCTAACTTTTCAGTGCCCAATTATTTTCCAAGCTAGCATCGTTTAATTAATGGTCTACTTTTAAAACAGGAATTCTTATTTACTTTCTAAATTGGAGAGTCTCATTGTATCGCGGTATGGGAATACATGGAAACCACAGGCCTTTAGATCGCTTAGAAAAAAAATTTGAGGTGTGGAAAATAAATATTTTTTTTTGTACACACACATTTTTTTAAACGATACAAAGTTCTGAGAGAATTGAAACATGTAAATGACACAGACCTCAATTTTCATTTTTGAATTTACGATGTAATTGTACATGAAAAGTGACCAATTATATAAACTAATAACTTAAAAAGATGAACTTTATTATAATTTTTACGAAGTTATAATTCAAATGGTTCAAATATAGATAGTTTTCATATGACCTAACCGGTCACGGTAGCCTAGTGGTAGAGCGTTCGCTTCGTGATCAGGAGGCCCGGGTTCGATTCTCGATCGCGGCGCCGCGTCATACCTAAGACGTAAACAAAGGTAGTGACTGTTCCTTCGCCAAGCGCTCGGCACAAGAAGTGAAAATCACGGGTCTTTCGGATATGACCTTAAAAACGTAGGTCCCGTGTCACGGTAGGCGTTGGCACGATAAAGAACCCTCACTGCTCAATGGCCCTGAGTGCCGAGTATAGGTCTAAATTTGAAGCCCTTCACCGGCATCGGTGACGTCTCCATATGAGTGAAAAATTCTCAAGAGGGACGTTAAACAATATACAATCAATCATATGACCTAATTTTAGCATAAGTTAGCTCCCGTTGGCCGCCATACTGGAGGTCCAAATGATCATATTCCTTCATTGTTCAATCAATTTTCAATTTTTATATTTGCGATTCTGGATTAGGAATCATTATTTTTCTGAAGTATATAAATTTTTGAAAGCTTCCTTTATTAGGAAAAAATTATTAAATAAAGATTTTCCACCAAATATTTCTGCTATATTTTCTTAAACTTGGTAAGATAAAGAGGAAAACTCACCGTGTCGACCTCCAATATGGCGACCAAAGGGAGGAAACTTTTGCTAAATTTGGGGCCATCGAAAAGGGTACTACTAAACAGAGAACCCTAAGAGAACTCTAGAGAACCTTAGAGAACCCTATTGATATTTAATTATTTCTTGTCTGCAAATGAAATTTTTATATTCTAGAAACTAATATATCATGCCAAAACAAAATTAAATCAAAATATAGTATATTTTGACAAGTTTTTTGCTTATTTAATCATGTTAAACAGAGTACTCTATTTTCTCTTAACACTTCATCATAGCTTTTATAATAAAACTAGTAAGACATTTAATAATATGTTTAATATCAGAGTAATTTATTAAGAATGATACATTTCAATAAAATTGAATATTAAATAATGTGAAAAGTAATTGAAAATTGTGTGAAAATATTATTATTTCGATTAAAAATGTTTTTGAAATTCAATCGGGATCGGGATGTCATAAAATATTTTGCCTTCTATTTTGTTACGTTTAAACTGCTCAAAATTTCCATTAAATACCTTTTTAATTGATTTTATGAATAAAATATGCTTTATTTAGTAAAAATATATCCAATTATGCATAAATAATATATAAATTCATAATATAAACCTTGGGTTCTCTAGAGTTCTCTAGGGTTCTCTAGAGTTCTCTGTTTAGTAGGACCGCATCGAAAACTATCTATAACTAAAACCGGTCTGGAAATCTGAAAATGTCTTCTTTTTTTTTCAAACGGATGTTCCGTACTTCTGAATCACCAAAAAAATAAACCTTCAGACATCATTTATATTGTCTATCAACAAAAAGAATATAACCTATGTACCCACATTTTGCGATATACCGCGATGCAGGGAAACCTGCGATATAATGGGTATCGAGTATACAGCACGTTCAAGGTCATTGTTGCTGTTATACAGACAAATCGGACGAAAGACCTGTACATTATCTCTCACAAAGAAATATTGTAGCTCGAAACGAGATATAATCTAGTTCTTTTTTTATATTTGGTAATGATAGATAATTCCTATTTTATTTCTTTTTCAAAGTCTCTTTCCCAGTTAAGGACAGATGATACAAACAAACTTTATCAAAGACTTTGAAAATAACAACTTGGGTCATGTTTTAATGAACAAGAGGCCCACGGGCCTTATAGGTCACCTGAGCATTATGCAACAACTTTCCAGTTATTGAATTTGATTCATGTTTTAAGCCAGATGCTATATGGCATTCACAATTTTGAAAGAGGCACCATTGATCATCATAACAAAACACTTAGCAGTTGCTTAGCTTGGTTACTGAATACCCATACGCAGGGTAGGGGAACAATATTGCATTCCAATTAATCAGTAATATTCAGCAATAATAAGTAGTGCCCCTAACACTGTGACGTAAACCCCTGACCCTAGGTCCACACATTGCACAAATTTTAAAAAGGTACCCTTAAAATTGCCTATCAAAAAATAAATACATGTTTTATAAATATAAAGGAGCAGATTTCAAACAATTAATTCATTTTCAGTATATGAGTAGAGCCCCCCCCCCCCCCCCCACTCCTGGGGCCTTGAATTCACAATTCTGCAAGATAAAGGCCCTTGCTCATCATAACTATTTAAGTAGTACATCTGCTTCATACCCAGAGACAGAGAAGAAAATTTTCAAAGATTTAATGTATTTTCACCATATAATCAATAGAGCCCTGCCCTAACACCAGAGCCCCTGACCCTGTGGCCATAAAATTCATAATTTTAGAAAGGGCATTTTTCTATAGCATAAATATATACTTACTTAGTTTATTTAATACCTAGTAGCAGAGAAGAAGATTTTAAAAGAATTCATGTAATTTTCATTGTATAAATCAATAAAGCCCCCCCCCCCCCCACCAGAACCATTGACCCTGGGGCCATAAATTTCACAATTTTGGTTCAGGCACTCTTTCTCATCATAATTATGCACTTAGTTAGTTTATTTAATACCTAGGAGCAGAGAAGAAGATTTTCAAAGAATTCATGCATTTTCACTATATAATCAATAGAGCCCCCCCCCCACACACACACACACCAAAACCCTTGACCCTGGGGCCATAAAATTCACAATTTTGGTTCAGGCACTCTTGCTGCATCATAACTATGCACTTAGTTAGTTTATTTGATACCTAGGAGCAGAGAAGAAGAATTTTTAAAGAATCCATGCATTTCACTATATAATCAATAGAGCCCCCCCCCCACACACACACACTAAAACCCTTGACCCTGGAGCCATAAAAATCACAATTTTGGTTCAGGCACTCTTGCTCATCATAACTATGCACTTAGTTAGTTTATTTGATACCTAGGAGCAGAGAAGAAGATTTTCAAAGAATTCATGTATTTTCACTATATAATCAATAGAGCTCCCCCTTCACACCAGAACCCTTGACCATGGGGCTATAGAATTCACAATTTGGGTTAAAGTACTCTTGCTCATCATAACTATGCACTTAGTTAGTTTATTTAATACAAAGGGGCAGAGAAGAAGATTTTCAAAGAAATCATGTATTTTCACTATATAATCAATAGAGTCACGCCCTAACACCAGAACCCCTGACCCTGGGGCCATGAATTTCACAATTTTGGTAGAGGCACTCATGCTCATCATAACTATGTACTTGGTTGGTTTATTTTATACCCAGGAGCAGAGAAGAAGATTTTCAAAGAAATAATGCATTTTCACTATATACTTATTTAGCCCCGCCCTAGCACTAGAACCCCTGACCCCAGGGTCATGAATTTCACAGTTTTGGTAGAGGACTCAATGCTGATTACAAATATGCAAATAGTTTGACTGCTTGATGTCCAGGAGTAAAGAAGAAGATTTTAAAGATTGCATTAATTTTAGTGGTTTTGGCCCCACCCCTCAGCCCCGGGGGGCAGGGATCATGAAATTCACAATTTTTGTTCCCCTTCACCCATAAATGCTTTGTGCCAAATTTGGTTGAAATTGGTTCAGTGGTTGTAGAGAAGAAGCTGAAAATGTTCAAATGTTAACACACGACGGAGAGACGCACGACGACGGACGAAAACGGATAGCAATAGGTCACCTGAGAGTTTACTCAGGTGACCTAATAAAATGAATAAACTTCACCGCGTAGTTTTTACTTTTTTATTCAAAATTTCACAAAAATTGGATTTGAAGTGAAAAATATTTGTAAAGATTAATAAGGATGGTTTCAGAAGGGCAGTCTTTCGAACATCAGAGAAGGTTTTCAATTTCTTTATATTCTAGAAATTTATTATTTGCGTCATTTTCAATGAAACTAAGCCAAAAAATATATACCAATCCAGGCATCCATTTTTTGTTTGTATCATCTGTCCTTAGTATGTGAATTTATAAATCCGTAGGAATTAATTAAGAACGACCTGTCATTTTGCTATTCAATTTATTAAGAGAAGTCGTTTAAGTAATATTCGTTTTTACATTGGCGAAAGGCATGGTGGTGTAGTTAAACCTTCTCACAGCGCCGTTTAGACAGTTCTAATTAATGAAGAAATTAACGAGAACTTTAAGTTAACGGAAAATTTTTCTTAAAAAAAGATTTATATTTTTTAAAATTTTTTTTATAGAGATATTTTATTTTCACAGTAGTTCATGTTCAGTTCACGAATCATGCTAATGGAGTTGCCTCCAATGTATAAGGAGCACCTGAGAAGGTGGGTTCATAAAAGACATAAAGGGGGAAAAA
>NW_026931692.1:0-4938 GCF_032062105.1 Saccostrea cuccullata
CCAACTTTTATCCACGACTACATTATTTCGCGATTTATCGGGGTAAACTAGATAAATTTTCGCAGAAAATTTTCGCAGGCGAGTAAAAGTAGGTTTACAATATACCTATACACTGTGCAAAATAATTTCTATTTGTTTGCCATGCTTCACGGAAAATTCTTTAACTTATTGAACTTTTATTTGCACTTTATCAAAGTGAAAAAAAGGCAAGACTTGAGCATTATCACATGAAAGTTATTGACTTGAATCCAAAAATTGTAACTCTTTAGCATATTGAAAATAGGTTTATAAAAAAATTAATCTCATTAATCAAGTTTTTGCACTTCGTTGTTGAGAAAACGAAATGCTGATTATTTATTGGTGTAAACTAGCAAATTCAAGGAATTTTATTCCCAATTTTTGGCATCTTTGTGTGTGAGATGTCATAATCTATAATACATTGTGTCCAATATATTAACGCCCTATCATGTCATTCAAAACTTATCACCTAAGTTGATTTTTGCAAAATTGCATCAATCATGAAGGTCAAGGTCAAAGGATCAGAGGTAATAGCATACTGCACGGAAATACCTTGTCACAGGTTTTACACATGTCATATAATGTCATATATGAAAGCCCTATCTCTATTCCATCTAAATATATAAGGAAAATATAGTGTATTTAAAAAGGTCTTCTCACACGTAATACACTTGTATAGATGAAATCATTATCTGTTTTCAATCGAACATTATGGACAATTTAAAGTAAAGTTTGAATTTTTAAAAAGAAGATCAAACTCCAAGGTCGTGTTCACAGGGTTTTAATTCATAATGCATTTAGAAAGGTCTTGTGCCAGGATGTGCATATAGATAAAATGAAATCCTATCTCTTCTCATTCGAAAGAAACAGGCGAACAGAGGTACTTGCAGACGGACAGATTAACTAATTTTCCCCTCGCTTTCCCGAAATTTAAGCGGTCAATAAGCTGTATGAAAACGTGATAATACTAAGAAAATCATAATTGTTCGTGGGAAGCAATGTTTGTGGATTTCGTGGTCCTCTTTACCCATGCACAAATTTACATTGTCACGTATAGTTTTTTTTCATATATAATTTGAATATAGGATATTATCAATGAAATAAAGTAACAAGTATAGTTTCGGATTAAGTACCGCCAAAAATTAAAAAAACAAATAGAGAAACCTAAAGTTTGATTGTATATTATAGGTAATTTTATAGCTGAATTTTTATGGGTGTATCGGGAGGATATTGGTGGTCTTGTATATTTTATTTAAATATGACACTTACGTAGTTTCACCACTACTTTGTGTGGTAGCTTATGTCATTAGCATCATTAGCACAGGCCTGAAAGCAGTTGCGGCTCTGGCCAAATAGTGATAATAGGCTTGATGAACATGATATTTTGAGATTGTCCCTGTGCCATCATTAAGGCTAATTGTGTTGTAAGTTGTACATTAAGTTGTACATGTTTTATTATTAGAAGCTTAAAATTCCTCAAGGGACTAGATCATACTATTTACATACAGAGATAAATTGAAATTTTCCAATGCACATTTTAAAAGCAGCTCACAATTGAGTAAACCGTCAGTCAAACGTTTTGAGTGCCAAAAAAACCATTCTCCGCCACTTAACGCAGAGGTTGCATTTACCAGATAAAGATGTCTGCCAACATGAATAATTCCCTGGTCAAAAGTATAATCTGAAATCAAATAATTACAAACTTTATATAAAATATTAGTCATCTAATAAAGAATAAGGCTGACTTTAGCTTGTGGTTTAGGTGTCATTAAATATCCATTTTTTATTGGTAGAAAGAACTATTTTAGATTTTTTTAGACTATTTTGACCATCCCCATGTAGTAAAGATTGAAATTTGCTTAAATCATAACTCCAAGGGTTAAAAGAGGGGCCATAATCAATGTTTTACATGAGAAAACAAAGAAAAAAGAACTTCTCAAGAACAGAAAGTCTGTTAAGTCATTTTGACATGTAAGCATTCTTATATATTGAATATTTTTTTCTTCGATTCATGACCTTAGAGTATGGGGGGCATAATGGGGATAAATTTTTACAAAGTAATAAATAGGAAGAGCAAAATTATATTATATGCTATATAAATATTGAGGCACCCTCAAGCAGTATAAAAATCAAGCCTCCCGTTAAATTTTCAATGCAAAGCTGTTTTGTGTTTTTTTCCTAGCTGATATGCTTAAGTGAGCAATGTGGCCCATGGGCCTCTGAATTGAATTTTTTCTATCATTTATCTGGACAAAAAACTCGATTTCCATTGAATTGAATCATATTTACTTGAATTTTCAAATGTAATGCCATATATACTTGGGCAGCTTGCCCTGACTAAAATGTCATACTTTCACAGATTCTTTATCATTTAATGCCATCATACCTTCTGTTTATTTTGTAATCTAACACTTGTTTCGAGTCTCCCAAAAATAGACATGGACTTTACCATTGTAGTAATATAGGTTTATAAAATAGTTCGGGTTCGGGATTTAAATATTTGATACGTCACAATCAGCTGATTTACTACAATATTAAGCCAGTTGTGATTATACCCTGAATTGACACAGACGTCTGACGACACCGTCCCGTCCGGAGTCCACAGCTCAGGTGGGTTGTAACCTATGTTACCCCTCACCATTTTCACGAGTTTTATTAACATTATTTAGTGTACTTCCTTTACTAACGCACTTCACAAGATTGGCGTCGCCGGTAGGATCTTCCGATCGGTGAAGTGCGACATTGTATGTTTATATATCGAGCCATTTTTTTCTTTGTTTTTCGTTTATCTTATCAAATAAAATTCTGTTTCAAAAAATAAATTCAATGGTGGTTTCTATCATTTCCATGCCCTTTTTTTATTTTTAGCTAACCTGAGCCGAAGGCTCAAGTGAGCTTTTCTGATCAAAATTTGTCCGTTGTCTGTCGTTGTTGTCGTCGTCGTCGTAGTCGTTGTCGTTGTAAACTTTTCACATTTTCATCTTCTTCTCAAGAACCACTGGGCCAATTTCAACCACACTTGGTACAAAGTATAGGTAATTTTATAGCTGAATTTTTTATGGGTGTATTGGGAGGATATTGGTGGTCTTGTATATTATATTTAAATATGACACTTACGTAGTTTCACCACTACTTTGTGTGGTAGCTTATGTCATTAGCATCATTAGCACAGGCCTGAAAGCAGTTGCGGCTCTGGCCAGATAGTGATAATAGGCTTGATGAACATGATATTTTGAGATTGTCCCTGTGCCATCATTCAGGCTAATTGTGTTGTAAGTTGTACATTTAGTTGTACATGTTTTATTATTAAAAGCTTAAAATTCCTCAAGGGACTAGATCATACTATTATAACATGTAGAGAGAAATTGAAATTTTCCAATACACATTTTAAAAGCAGCTCACAATTGAGTAAATCGTCAGTCAAACGTTTTGAGTGCCAAAAAACTATTCTCCGCCACTTAACGCAGAGGTTGCATTTACCTGATAAAGATGTCTGCCAAAGTGAATAATTCCCTGGTCCAAAAGTATAATCTGAAATCAAATAATTACAAACTTTATTTAATATACTAGTCATCTAATAAAAAATAAGGCTGACTTTAGCTTGTGGTTTAGGTGTCATTAAATATCCATTTTTTATTGGTAGAAAGAACTTTTTTAAAATTATTTCTAGACTATTTTGACGCATCCCCATTTAGTAAAGATTGAAATTTGCTTAAATCTTTACTCCAAGGGTTATAGAGGGGCCATAATCAATGTTTTACATGAGAAAACAAAGAAAAAAGAACTTCTCAAGAACAGAAAATCTGTTTAGTCATTTTGACATGTAAGCATTCTTATATATTGAATATTTTTTTCTTCGATTCATGACCTTAGAGTATGGGGGGCACAATGGGGGATCAAATTTTTACAAAGTAAGAAATAGGAAGAGCAAAATTATATGCTATATAAGTATTGAGGCACCCTCAAGCAGTATAAAAATCAAGCCCTCCGTTAAATTTTCAATGCAAAGCTGTTTTGTGTTTTTTTCATAGCTGATATGCTTAAGCGAGCAATGTGGCCCATGGGCCTCTTAATTGAATTTTTTTTATCATTTATCTGGACAAAAAGCTCGATTTCCATTGAATTGAATCATATTTACTTGAATTTTCAAATGTAATGTCATATATACTTGGGCAGCTTTCCCTGACTAAAATTTCATACTTTCACAGATTCTTTATCATTTAATGCCATCATACCTTCTGTTTATTTTGTAATCTAACACTTGTTTCGAGTCTCCCAAAAATAGACATGGACTTTACCATTGTAGTAATATAGGTTTATAAAATAGTTCGGGTTCGGGATTTAAATATTTGATACGTCACAATCAGCTGATTTACTACACTTTACCATATTAAGCCAGTTGTGATTATACCCTGAATTGACACAGACGTCTGACAACACTGTTCCATCCGGAGTCCACAGCTCAGGTGGGTTGTAACCTATGTTACCCCTCACCATTTTCACGAGTTATATTAACATTATTTAGTGTACTTCCTTTACTAACGCACTTCACAACATTGGCGTCGCCGGTAGGATCTTCCGATCGGTGAAGTGCGACATTGTATGTTTATATTTCGAGCCATTTTTAGGGTCTTCCGTCTTCAGCGGAAGACCTTTATTATTCTTCGGTTTCTTTTTTACCTTTATTAGGGTCTTCCGTCTACAACGGAAGACCCTTCTATTATTCTATTGTTTCTTTTTCACTTTTATTAGGGTCTTCGTCTCCAACGGAAACCCTTTTATTATTGTATTGTTTCTTTTT
Organism: Saccostrea cuccullata; assembly: GCF_032062105.1. Taxonomy (NCBI): domain Eukaryota; kingdom Metazoa; phylum Mollusca; class Bivalvia; order Ostreida; family Ostreidae; genus Saccostrea; species Saccostrea cuccullata. The sequence goes on from NW_026931692.1 coordinate 4,820, forward strand.
CATTTTTATTATTAGGGTCTTGTCTTCAGGGGGAAGACCCTTCTTATTCTCGGTTTCTTTTTTACCTTTATTATTAGGGTTTCCCTCTTCAGCGAAAGACCCTTCTATTTGTTTCGGTT
>NW_026931693.1:0-50417 GCF_032062105.1 Saccostrea cuccullata
TTTCAGCGTCATGCAATGCTTCAAAATTAAAAATGGAAACGTCATTAGGGTCATTTCAACATTTTTTTCCTAATGATTTTCGTAAAATAACATTGTCAGACCAGTAGGGACTACAGAAATGTTAATTTTGTATTAAAATCAAAATATTTGGAAAAGGTGTACTGTCGCACAAATGATTGCATGGAAATGAAAAGCTGCGCAAAGTCATACGCACCCGAATTAGCCCGGGCCCTCTTTAAATGAATTATAACGTCTTAATGGTACTAGCACTTAAAAGACGAATAATGAATAAGTCTAAAATTAGTTACTAGATCTTGACCTTAACATAACATTAGAAGTACTTTTTTTAACAAAGACAGAAAACAGTGTGATATTATTTTGTTTTTTTTTTATCTCGAGAAAATGAAATATTTATTACATTAACATTCATTTCCACATATACCTCATGTTTTTAATCTTATGTTGAACTTTCTATTCATTATCTCAAAGTTTGCTCATTTCGTCATTAGATATATTTCTTCATTTCTGAAAAAAAGTAAGCAGCGTTCCATACTTCAAGCTATTTTCCATTTGAATCGTACGCTATTATTAATTGTTGTAGTTTATTTAGAACAGAGGAATATTTCACCTAAAAAGTACGACTTATCAATATTCTATAACACCATTTCCCAATAATAAATTAAACAAGAGATCAAAAGTCCTTAAATCGCATATTTCTGATAATGTGAATACCCTATCAAAAAAGTACGTGTATAATTCTCTATTTTGAGAACGAAAATCCGACAAACAAGAAAGCACTGAGGAAGAAGATGGAGATGAGAAAGACGAGCCATCATTGAAAAAGAAGGTAACATTCTCTTTCAATAATAAAAACTGCAATATAATACGAGGACTGTCAAAAAAAAAAAATTTCTTGCGAATTCTTTAAATCTGCAATGGCAAAAGTGTACCATAATATCTCAATATTGATCACGATTTTGTAAATATATAAAAATTAAAGCAAGGAAGATAATTTTGAACATTAGAAGAGTAAATACAAATTACATTTAAAAAAAAAACTTTTTCCTCATTGTGACCCTTTTCTGCCCCAGGGAGTCATGATTTGAAAAAGTTTAAATCTTCACTACATGAGGAGCTTACATGTCAGTATGACTAGACATAGCTTTTTTGTGCTGGAAAATATTTTTACTCTATTTTCCTAATATAAAATTTTAAATCTACACTACCTGAGCATGCTGTTACACAAGTTTCATCTTTTCTGACCCAGTGGATCTTGAGAAGAAGATGTTTAAAAGAAGGATATGGAGATACATGTAACAAACAGTATTGAATATCGAAGGCCATAAAATAATACAAAATAGGAGCAGAGCAAACACAGACCTCCGAAACATCAGAGATGGGATCAGGTGCCATGGAGTAGTGAATTATCTCCCATTGGAAGAGGTGGTGGCCCTTCATTTGAAAAAAAAAACTCCATTTACCCAATAATACTTTATGGCAAGTTAGACTAAAATTGAATCAGTGGTTCTTGAGAAGAAGAGAAAAATGAGAAAAGTTTACGACGACAACGACGAGAGACAAAGGAAAAATTTAGATCAGAAAAGCTCACTTGAGCCATCGGCTCAGTTGAGCTAAAAACCCTAGAGCAGAGAAGGTTGTTAAAGAATTAATTAATGCATGTTCATCACATAATCAATAAATCGCCGACTTAACAACAGAACCCCTGACCCTAGGGCAACGAATTTCATAATTTTGGTAGAGAACTCAATGCTTATTACAATGTACAACAATTTGACTTCTTGATGTACAGGAGTACAGAGGAAGACTTTTATATCCCTGCTACGAAGGAGAGGAGGGTATACTGTTTTACCCTCGTGTGTCTGTTTGTCTGCTTGTGTATCTGTCCATAATAAATTTTTGGTCACAGTTTTCTTAGCAACTACTCATTGCAGATGCTTGAAATTATAGCACATTCTTTGCTGACGTATACAAGGTAACATAAGATATATCGGGACTTCATTTTGATGAAAACCCAATGAAAATACATATTTCAAACTGCCAATTTCCAGTGTCTGGAAAACGGTTTTTCATATCTTCTTGACTTCATCTTTAAAATGATATTAAAACTAACATAGGTAGACGGTTACTTTAGACATAATTTTGAATTGAATGCCAAGAAAAAATTCATTTTCTACATCATTATGGTAAAATTAATTGCTAGAATAAAGCGTCATAATGGACATTTTTTGGTTGGGTTAACTTTTAAAGCTATCAATGACTATCGATAAAGAAATGTGGAAACCATATTTTGAAATAACAAATACATGTACATACAAATGATAAAATTTTATTAAGCAAATTGTTTCAAAATATTTATGACCCCTTGAAAATAACATAAATAAATTGGCAGTAGGTTATAAATTTTAGCTCGGGCTCCAAACCAAACTCTAGCTAGAAATTGAAATTTGGAGTATGGCTCTATAAGATTTGTGGTTATAATACTTGGCTTCAAATTCTGACTCAAAAGTTTAAAGTTTAGCGCATACTCATAATGTAGGTTTATAAAATTTGAAAGCAAGAAACGCATGTAATTTTGAAAGCTCGGATAAGCTTTGTAAAAAGTAAGCTTTACTCCAACAAATGACATACTGGAACGCATTCCGAAAAATTTTCGAGATAGAATCAGTCAGCTAAAGGATGTTAGGAATCATTTGTAAGAATGGATGAAATTCATGGTTGTATGAACCTAAAAAGTGTGCAGCAGAACCCCCCTCTTTAACTTATTTTGCACTATATTGTGAACAATAGAAATAAAGCTACGTGATAGATGTGTGCCTCAATAATTAAACCTAAAGGCCTTTTTTGGCCTGCGAATGAAAAAGGCACGTAGCATCAGGGGGCAAGGGGCATGCTCTCCAACTTTTTCAAACAAACTTGAATGAACATTGCCCGGTTGTACCATCCCCAGGATTAGTCAATGACGGATAATGTTATTATTATAGTTTATGAAAAAATATTAATTATGGAAATTTGAACACATTTTACTTTTTTTTAGTTAGTTGATTTTTTCAGACCCCCCCCCCCCTCCTCCCCTACGTTCTTGGTTAAATTTTTGTTATGTCCACCAAATAAGCTTCATTGTGCCCCCAAACTGAAATACTCCTCAAGGGCCTAGAATTCTTGAACTATTTAAAATTTTATTCTCCCAATTTAATAATTTTTTATACCTTTGCAGAAGGCAAGACTGTATAAAATGTACCTTATCTTGCATGTTCATGTTGTGAAGTAGTTCTATCAAATCAATGTTGGACTGAACCTACTCACTTTGAATTGAAATCTCATAATATCGGCGTTTCAATTGACCATAGACATATTATACTGAAACGCAAAAGAAACGCAACACCCTACTTTAGAAGGAAATAATTATGCAAAGTAAAGAATTTTGTATCTTAAAATTATGGATATCTTCAATTTGGTAAATATCGGTAATTTAACGGTTGGACGCTTTTCATACCATAACCGGTAGTCAAGTTAAGTTTATTGCTTAACAGAAATAAAAAATTGTATGTTTAACGAAACATTTGGCAATAATATGGAGTTTTAAGGGTTTGTTCTGTTCATCATAAGTAAAGCAGCAATATTTCAAAAAATAAATTATCCTTTCGTTTCCCGTAACAATGCTAAGGCTTCTTGAAAATGGCTTAATTTCACATTTCCATTGCTCTAGCTGGAAAATTTCAAAGTAAAGGTGATGGAGAGTTGCTGATGCAAAAATTCACTACATTACGCTTCAACAGAATCTTACGTATCATATGCATTAATGACAGTCCTTGGACCGGAAGTCCAAGTGTTACTTCAATGCGCTAGGTTAGAGAAAGTTCGACCTAATCATCTGAAAAACAGGCATTTAAAAGTGGCAAAGAATAATTCCTTTATTCAGACCTCGATGTTGATGAACCTACGGTTTCGTAGAAATTAAGCTGCAATTGTCTTGCACGTTTTAATTGAATGGCTGGAAAGGGGGTGCTTTAACAGTCATATGTTACTTAGTAAAGTTAAAAGATAAACATTTAACATTTTTATCAAATCTGTGATGTTCGGAAAGTGAGTTTAACCTTACTGTATTCTTATTTGAAAATCATTCTATAAAAAATTCAAACATTTGTAGATTACTGCTTGTTGCGTTTCTTTTGCGTGTCAGTATATTTATTTTATGAAAATATATCATTAAACACGACAAAAAAAAATAGTTGTACGTGTCCTCTCAGAAGACTTTCTTTTTATCCTTTTTATAACATTAAAGAACTTTCAAAGGCATTGTCCTAAGGGGAATCTCAAGGCGCCCAAGACCCCCATCCTTAGCAGCTCGCCTCACCCAATTTTGAATTCTCTATCCACCCTTGATTGTATAAGATGCACATATCAGAGCTTTGATGACTTTATTCATGAAATGTTTCAAATGTTAAAAAAAACCTAGCGATGTTTGACGACATCCCATCCCAGGTGTAAAGAGCAGTTTAAAATTTTGGGGCATAATGCGCTCCATACTGAAGATCCGTAGTCGCTTTTTTGGGAAATGTTCACCCAATCGATATATCCAATGGAGCTAACACTCTAAAATCATTTACTAGATCTTGACCTTAACATAACATAAGATGTACTTTTTTTTTACAAACACAGAAAACAATGTGATATTATTTTGTTATTTTTTCTTATCTCGTGAAAATTAAATATTTATTACATTAATAATCATTTCCATATATACCTCATGTTTTTAATCTTATGTTGAACTTTTTGTTCACTATCTCAAAGTTTTCTCATTTTGTCATTAGATATAATGTTTATTTCTTTAAAAAAAGTAACTAACGTTCCATACTTCAAGCTATTTTCCATTTGAATCTTACGCCACTGTTGTTGATGAAACAATGTAAGGAATTAAAAAAAAATACTAGTAGTTTATTTAGAACAGAGGTATATTTCACCTAAAAAGTACCAACTATCAATATTTTTAATCACCATTTCCCAAGTATAAATTAAACAAGAGGTCGAACGTCCTTAAATCGTATCGCTGGTAAATTGTGTATAACCTTTCAAATAAATTAAGTTTAAAATTCTCTATTTAAGAACGAAAATCCGACAGAGAAAGCACTGAGGAAGAAGATGGAGATGAGAAAGACGAGCCATCGATTGAGAAAGAAGGTAACATTATCTTTCAGTAATATAAACTGCAATATATACGAGGATTGTCAAAAAAATTCTCTTAATAAAGTCCACAATGACAAAAGTGTACCATAATATCTCAATATAGACTACAATTTAGCAAATATTCAAAAAATTAAAATATTGAACACTATTATATGTTAATTTTAGGTGTAAGAACAAAACATTGATCCAACATTGTGGCCCCTCCCTACCCCAGGAGATTATGATAAATCTTCAATACATGAGGATGCTTACATGTCAATATAACTAAACATAGCTTTTCTATTCTTGAGAAGATTTTTCCTGTATTTTCCCATTGTTAAATTTTGATCCCCCATTGTGGCCACATCCTAACCCCAAAGGTTATAACTTGATTAAACCTGAATCTACACAACCAAAAGATGCTTCCACGAAAATATCACCAATCATGGCTTTGCTGTTCTTGACAAGATTTTTGCAATCTTTTCTGGCTCAGTGGGTTTTTTTAGAAGATTTTTCCTATGTATTCCTTCACATGAGTTTCATCTTTCCTGGTCCAGTGATTCTTTTTTTTTCAATAAAGACAGGTTATTTCTAGGTAAAACTTTGATTCCCCATTGTGGCCCAACTCTACCCCCGGGGAGTAATAATTTGAACAAACTTGAATCTTCACTACGTGAGGATGCTTCCACATGAGTTTCATCTTTCCTAGCCTAGTGGTTCTTGAGAAGAGGACTTTTAAAAGATGCCATTTATCTAATATTTCACCAATTCATCATTATCTCCCATTGGAAGAGGGTGTGCTCATTTGTTTGAACAAACTTAAATTCACCTCACCTAAGAATATTTTCTAGAACGTTTGGTTGAAATTGATTCAGTGGTTCTAGAGAAGATGAAAATGAGAAAAGTTTACGACGACAACGACAGACAACGGACAAATTGAGATCAGAAAAGCTCACTTGAGCCTTCGGCTCAGGTGAGCTGAAACCCTATAGCAGAAGAGATTTTCAAAGAATTACTTAATGCATGTAATCAATAGAGCCCCGCCCTAACACCAGAACCCTGATCCTGGGGCAACGAATTTCATAATTTTGGTAGATAACTGATTACTTATTACAATGAACAACAATTTGAGTTCTTGATTTGCAGGAGCATAGAAGAAGATTCTGCAACGCAGGAGAGGAGGATATACTGTTTTACCCTCGTCTGTCTGTATGTCTGCTTGTGTGTCTTACTATAAAAAAAATTTTGGTCACAGTTTTCTCGGCAACTACGCATCGCAGATGATTGAAATTTTAACACATTTTTTTGCTGACGCCTGCCAACTTCCTGTTTATCTGTGCGTCTGTCCGTACCATACATAATAAATTTTCATCGCAGTTTTCTCAACAACTACTCATTGCAGATGCTTAAAATTTTAGTACATTCTTTGTTAAGGCATGTCATATGGTGGAATTCAATTAGTTCAAATAAATGTTAACGTCCTATTTATCCTTACGTCTGTTTTTACCATACCAAATTACAAATTTTCGTCGTAGCTTTCTCAGCAACTGCTCATTGCCGATGCTTGAAATTTTAGCACATTCTTTGTTTATGTATGTCATAGGGCGGGATTTATTTTTGTTTGAATCTGATGTCAACTTCCTATTTTTCCGTGCATCTACCCGTAACTGAACTTATGTATATTAACATGATAGTGTATATTCACATGAGAGTGGTGGTATTACTAGCTATAGTGAGAATTGGTTCACAGACTTCTTGTTCAAGATTGCTGTAATTTTAGTGGTTTTGTCCCCACCTCTCAGGCCCCAGGACGAGAGTGACTATGAACTTTACACCTTTTGTTCCCGTACACCCATAGATGCTTTGTGTTAAAATTGGTTAAACTGGTTAAATGGTTGCAGAGAAGAAGCTAAAAATGTTTAACTATGTTTACACAAGACACACGACGACGGAGGAAACAGCTAGCTTTAATAGGTCACAAGAGTTTAATCAGGTGACCTAAAAATAATGCATAATACGTGGCGAAGAATTTTTAAAATGTTATATTTATGTAAGAAATCTTTCCAGACATTTCTCTCTTTTTTACACTATCTGTTTATCTCTTTGATAGAGAGATCCGGAGACCCATCTTACCCTGATACTAGAAATGCACAACCTTTAATTTCTCTTCCGACAACAATGCATACTGGTATTTTTTATGTCCTTTTAATTCATTATTATAATTAACATGTACGGGTATGCCCCCGGTTAGATAGCACTAGCAAAATATCAACTTATGTTATTCTTCAGGTAAAAACACATGATTCTCGACAATACAATACTGTAATATATGTGTAATTTTTCAACATTCCGTCAAAAGAGTTACATGTAACATTGTCTGACTTTACCACATCAGTAAAAATGAAGCTGCAGATCTGTAGCTCGCTGGTCTGAAAAACTTGGGATGGATGACCAGAGTCTGTCAATATATTTTTTCGGTGAGCTACAGTCCAGCAGCTATGAACCATTTAAAACATGTGTTGAAAATGAAAGTATTATTATTCATAGCTAAAATGCCCCATACCTGCCAAGCCCTATCCAATATTCTTCTTTGAACCTGTCAGTTTCAAATGCTCTTGAAAAAGTGAAAATACGGATTCTTTTAGTCTGCGACTGACAATTGTTCAATATATGGTGGTATACTTAGGATATGTAATGATATATTGTCTGGACATTATTTTTAAACAGTTCTTGACCACAACAATCAAGATGTGCCCTCAGTCAGTAGTGTGTCAGGTATGTATACATCTTAAGGTACTCCGATCCCCAGGTTCTAAAAATCAGACATTGACGTATTGAGAATGCTCAAAAAATGTCTCTGAATTATTTAAGTTTCATGTTTTTACCAGCAATAATTCTTCAAACTTCATCTTTGAAGTAAATCATATTGTATAGAGAAAATAAGAAAATTTCAAATTAATTTTTGAAAAGCGAATAAAAACACCTACTATGCATTTTCCAATTCAAATTTGATCAACAAACATATTATAGAACTAAAAATCATAGATATCCAGGGTTTTGAAGAAATTACACAATTTTTATACATATAAGGTCCTTTAATTTCTTCTATTTACTTTGATCATTTTACAATATATAGTGTATAAAGATATCCCTATCATTGCAATACACCATTAATCACTTATTTCATATCATATAATAAACATTGGTATCTATGGTTAGATTAAGATGAACTTTAATATCTTTAAATATGTAATTTTAAAATACTTTAAAGGGGTAAAAATTTTGACTTTTTAAAAGACCTCTCTGAGAACTTCAAAGAACATTGAAACACATTGAGAGGTATAAAATGAAAATTGTTGCTTGAAAAGATTTTATTTTCAAGCTCCATTGTGAGACTTTTTGAATTAAATTATAATTGAAAGAGTTATCCTTCCTGGCTAAGGATCGGAGTTTCTTAAAGATTTCCCAAATTATGTGGCTATGCTTGAATGATATATTTAGCAATAATATTTAGAAAAATTGAAATGAAGAATATATTAATTTTAATATTTGTATTATATTTGTCACATTTATGATTGTTCTATTATTCAAATGCATTTTATATATATTTATACGGGATTTTTCTCAGGCCGTTGTGACATATGCAAAGGTTGCAAGAGCGTTTTGTCAGAGGGTTCTAACTTCTGTACAAAATGTGGTTTAGAAGTTGTCACACTAAGGCGGATCACATGTCCGACCTGTAAGAAAGAGGTGAATGAGGGAAAGTTCTGTAATTTATGTGGGAATAGTCTGAGGCTAGCAGTCCAGAAAACGTGTCCAAAATGTGAAAAAATGAAAACAGGAAAATTCTGTGATAATTGTGGAACCTTACTTATCGGTAAGTATAAATGAAAGCACTAGTTCGATAGATAAAATTTCAACTTTTGATCATGTTTCTTTAGCGATCAAGAGAGATAGATAGATAGCAAACAAAAATAAAATAAAAAATATGATAGACCACTTAAGGTCAAAATATAGTGAGTGAGTCTAAACAACCTTTTAGACGAAGCCGTGAACTTGACCTTCGACTTTTCTGGATAATTATCGAGCAAAGACGTCCTAGATTTTCTCGATTCTATCCCGAACTTTGTGATGGGGAGAAATTCGTATAGAACCAAGTGAAGTTGCAAATGTGTTTGCAGACTTCTGTCACTCAGAAGACATCTTCCGTTACAGCGAAAATGACTCATTCAATAACGACTTAAAACATCTAATTCTTCCATCATGTATGATCAAATCAAAACAAACTCTGTAGACAAAGACTACATATATCAAATTTCACATGATGACGTCATCACTGCCACCTCCTCTTTGAAACACAGAAAAGCGCCAGAAGCTGACAGTATCACAAACAAACATATCTTACATTCTGTAAACTATATAATGCAGTTATTGACACCGGCTGTGTCTCATCTCAATGGAGACGAGGACTTATCGTTCCGATTGATAATCAAATTCAGACTTCCTGAATACCTGGCTATCAGATGGATCACTCCCGTCAAAATCCACTTAGAAATCGATTGTACTCTCATCTGTCTTTAAGTAAGTACCAAACTCTTCAACGAATTGAGCGAGAAAACGCGATCCGGACTTTCTTCTGTTTAATTAATACCGTGGCTGTTGTTTCTGCAAATCCAATACGTTTCTTAAGTGGCAATACCCCAAATTAACTAGTAAATTTCAAAACCTCAAATTTACTTTTAAATTCATAGCTTCCAAACCCCTACGTATATGCTTGATGATAGGGTGCAGTTCATGACTTCGTCTAAAAGGTTGTTTAAACTCACTCACTATATTTTGATCTAAAGTGGGTTTGTCTTAGTTTCAATTTTACTTTCTTTTTTTGACTCTCTCTCTCTCTCTCTTTCTTATTTTTTAGAATGTGTTCCGTTAAAACCAATAATGTTTATATCTTTTTTAGAAGAAAATGTTACAAAAAGCAAGGGAATTACAGGTCAGCATTCATTGGATTGGTCGAACCATTCCGTTGATACAGGATCTGAAATTTCTGGACTTGAAGGACGAACTGACACTAATTCAGGAAAAGAAAAAAAGGAATTCACCCCAAAAGAGTAACGTCATAATCATTCATTTTATTTAACATATATTTTTTTTTTATTTTTTTGGTACATATGTTTTATGATTCCAGTACATGATATGATGTCCCGTTAGTGCCATTTGCAAAAGAAAAACAGCATGCAGAAAGTGAATTAAATGTGAAGAACTTCCTGGTTTTATAATTTCTTTTATATCAATAATTACATTGGCTCTGAAAATAATATAAAATATACAATAACATTAGAATGGTACAATAAAATATAATAGTAGATATACATAGGAGTCATTATTCAAATAGTGTCATAAATGAATATTTCACACTCTATGAAATGTTGTTACGCTTTACATGCACAAAGGGCAATAACTCTTACAAGCTAAACATACTTTCCAAAATCGTGAAGAGTTATCTTTCATATATAACCAAAATAATAAAACAGTAATGCATACCGGTTTGTGGAACCAAGTCCATCTGACAAACTGTGTGGATCTTTTCAGATATGGTGTTACACTATATTAATAATAAATAAATTCCTAAAGATATGCTCTTTACAATAACTCTGTATTTACACCAAAATACTCCTTATGAAAATATTTAACTCATATGAAATTATCAGATTTATCAACATCTGATCTAGACATAAAATATTCTATACACATAGTTTTACAAAGTATCAAATTCTTAGTTTCTTATGTATATCATAATTCATATTCTAAAATAGATTAAAATGTTAAAATATTAGTACTTACATGTCTCTGTACTATTTATGTCAGGAAGTCAGTAAGATTTCAAAATATTTCAATAATTCACCAGATCTAGATCTCTACATGTCTGAAACTCTGAGATCTTTCAAACTGAGTAAATATCACTCACTAGACAATGTAAAATCCTTGACCAATGAAATGTAAATGTTCAACCAATGAATGAATGTATGTGTGTAATGTATAGGTGGATCAAGAGGGATGGGTGGTAACACTTAATACCTTATTAGTAATAGAAAGACTTTAGATTTTAATTTATTAAACTATTTTAAATTTATTTTATTTATTTATCATTTATTAAATTATTTAGTAAAATATACATCTACTACAAATGTACCATTGCTTGGTGACAAAGCGCATGCGCCGTTGTCACTTGCAAATGTGTAATAGCATATTGTTACTAATGCGGCATTTTGTAAAGTGCCTTATCGGGACACTATGCTAACACACAGTTTAGTGTAATGAAATTTCATTGATATTCATATTAAACTTTTGCGAAGAGCGCTGACTTGTTTAGTCAATAGCTTAATGCTTAATTTATTTATAGAGTCGGGCAGTATTTTCGGAAGCTCTTGCAAAAAATATATTTAGCTCAATATTTCATCAGACGAAATTATTGGAATATTGGACTGAAAGAACAAAGTTCACACTGGTCCATTTTTGGCCGTGTGAATTTCTGAAAAATCAGAACTACTCAGTGTGTTAGATTTTACTTGGACCCTTGGTGACCTCATATCAAATAAAAATGACGTAATTTTTCTCTTGTCCATGTATTATGACTCATGAATTTCGTCATTTTCCTCAAATCTTGAAAATTTCTTAAAAAATGACCAAAAATTTAAACAGTTTTTAAATATTTTGCACAGCCCCAACTTCTGATCTGATTGTAATCCATGAAAAAAAATTTTGGATCACAGGGTGGGCTCATATTTTTATCAAAAGTTGAAGATGCTCGATTTCACCCATTTTCTTAAAAAAACCAAGAACATGGCAGTTTCACAACGCCTGAGTTTTCAAACTTGGACTCTCAGAAGAATTTTTTTTATAGGAATTGAAAGCACTAAGTTTCTACTTTATGTTCATGTTCGAAATTGGACGTTAGGACTTGGTTGCTTAATTAGTATATTGTCAGGGCCATTATATGGAGTAAGTGAACCTACCCCTTTACCAAATATAAGTTGCCCATGAAGAATCTGACAACCGCCCTACCTTCAAATAACGCACTTCAAATTCTAGTGCCCTAAAACCATATCTATGACTACTAGAAAGGTTTTCTTATTTATTTTCAATTCTGTACCTCCAAATATGACACAGCTTTGAATGTCGAAGTAAACTGTAAGCTATAAAAGTCAGCACTCTTCACAAAACGCCATTGTGAGATCTTAGAAACTAAATATGTTATTTTTCATAAATTCTCTTTAAATAATGTTTTTCATTTTGTTTCAAACATTTTAAATTTGTTTAAAGTTACCCCTCATTCTATTGTTTTACCTATATGAATATCTTTCTACATGTTTATGACTAATAAAAAGTCCAAAAAAGTAATTATTTCATGGGTTAAACAATTTCATAATTTAATGATTATTTGTGATTTTTTTGTTGTTTTTGTCATTTCTTTTTAAAAGAAAAATATTACTTAAAAAGAAATTGTTTAATCATATGAATAAATCTATCAAAAGATTTTCGTTTAAGTGATGTAAGTGAAAGGTATAACAAAACAGTTATATACTGGGATTTGGGGAACGTATTATTTACTAAGGACCTGAAGGTGAAAATGATGTCATTGGATTGCGGTCTGGGGCAATATTTTCACCTTACAACAAATCGTATGTTGCCCTCATACCCAGTCAATTTTTGTATAATGTTATACATTTACGTTGACAAACATACATATTTTTGTATTCTTGGTAACAAACAGGCATGAAGTGGAAAGATTCAAACACGTTCAAGAGGTGGCAATTGAATTACTTGTCCATCCAAAATGCAAAGTTTCCGAATCTACAATATTTGAAATAAATCTGATTGAACAAAATAAACATGTGGAATTACACACTAAGGAATTCAAACCTATCAAGTAGGTCTTTTGTTTTGTTTCCTGTCTAGTATATAATTATGTAGAATGGAACACTGACACATTATTAAATTTATTTGCTTGCTTTTCTGCATAATAAAAAAATCTATTATACTGATTGCTTTTATGCATAATAAAAAAAGTCTATTATACATATTTCAACGATACTCATATATTTGTCTTTCAGATTTCACGACGGGACTTACATCCACCTTCGACTAACAGGCGAAATTCACATGAAAAATGACAAAGAAGATTATCTGTATTGTTACAGACTAAAACAAAAGAAACGGACTTTTGAGTTTTGGCCAAAACATACAAGGGTTCTTACAGCAGGTATAATTGTGTAACTTGAGAAAAAATTATTGATCCAAACTCTTTAAAATAAACTAACTGTAAAAAATAATAAGCTCCATATTTACCCATCAGAATGAAGTTATCCCTCCGTCTATCTGTACACTTTTGTCTTTTCAAACTTTTACTTCTCTTGAACCAAAAACATTTTCATACCTTTTATATTTAACTTTAGATCCCCTGAACTCTGTACAGATGATCAACGACGTATTTTTATTGCCAAATGTTAAAGGGGGGTTTCTGAGTTTTTTCTTCCAAAATTCCTTGTCAAAAGAAGAAACCATCCTAATTGCTCAACATGCTGTCTTGAACTCAGTACCTAAATTAAAGGAACTCACGGCTCACCCACCTGGTGAATGTTTGGACTACGAATGTATCTCCACCACAACAAAGGAGACAATAAAACAGATGTCAGAGAGGGCGTTTGAAATTCACGGAATCAAAGTAAGTTAAGGGAAAAAGAAAGAAAAGATCAATATCGATTCTAAGAAGATGATATATTTTTTAAATACAGTATTGCTTATCAGATATTATTTGTATTATTGTTTTTTTTTAAAACTTTCTGTCTGTTTGTTTCATATTTTGAAAATGGAAAATAAACTCTTAAAAACGAATTGCAAATAGACAAACAGATACACAGGTATACTCAATACTATATTCCCCCATATTACCAATTACACTGACATTAATACTTGATGTTTTTTGTCTAAAATAGCATCCTTTTGCCTATAAAACCTGAAGTATGGTTTTTCATTATACTCATTTGTGAGCTGAGCTAGGATATCTTTACGTCTTGAATTACTTAAATTTAACTCATGTAAACTTTTTGACACTCTCAGATGCTTTTTTAAATCAGTTGTATAATTTTAAACCAAGTTTAGTTCGAAATGTTATTAAAATGTGTAAGAAGATTATAAGCTTCTTTTCCTCAAACCATTTCTTTCGAATGGTTGCGCCCCATGCAGGCCTCCGAAGTTCTTAAGTTAACTAAATTCATATCATTTTATACTCTGAACTGCAGTGGACAAAATAAATACATCTTAACTGTAATCAAAAAGGTGTTTCTTAAATGTCTGCATGAATTATTTTCCCTAGTTTTAGAGTTCAATCCCCAGAGTAGTGCTATGTCGAAGAAATAAAAATGCACTTGATTTTTACTGAAATATGTGTCTGCATGGTAACTTGAGAATTCTAAATTTTTTATCAGTTATTGAAAGCGCAGTTGGTCTGTGAAAGTTCTGAAAAATATTCCTGTATAAATATTAGCTATTATGCATTCCTAGATCTAAATATCGTTAGCGAAAAGTTTTTATTTTAAAAGCTAAATTTAGCTAAATCTTTGAAATGAAGATAAGCAATGTTCCAGATTAAAATTCTTAGGAAGGAGTTTTGTTGAGAAAAAGGTGAGAGTCTTTAAATTTAGGACAGCATTTTATCCCATAGGTCTTTAGTTTAGAATCATTTTTAAGGCATGCTTCCATAATAAACATATCTCTTTCAGATTAGTGATGCTGTTCAGGAATTGAAAGTGTTCTTGCATAAACACATCTGTGAGTTAGATTCAGATGAAAAGCGAAATCCAAGACGAATTATGCTGGCAATCCATTTAATTGACTTATCTCAGACCTACCACCTCTCATTATCACAAAGGGAGAGGGATGACATTAAGTCTGCCCTTTGTTTAAGAATCATTAGCGAGAAAACTAATACATGTAGAGACTGGGAAGAAGTTAGAAAAAGTGTAGATACATTCGAAAGGTAGGTTATCTCTATTTCTAACAAAACAAGATTGGTATAGATGCTCTACGTAAGATTTTTTAAAAAAAAATTTAACCGAGTCAAGTGTCAGCGTTCGGTTAATTTTAGACAATTTTGATTTTGATAAATGTTTTGCTCATAATAGGATTTTTAAAAAATTTTTAATCCCTCCCTCGACAACACAATCACACAGCACATACTCTTTGGAATAGGCTAGATGGAACAGTTTTGTTAAAACATCGTTTGTTATGAATTAATTTAAAATTTGTTCTTGTACTATACATGTTAACATGTAAATTTCTACATCACATCACGTTGCGTCACCCATTATCATATTTTTAGGTCACCTGAGTAAACTCAGGTGACCTATTGCTATCTGTTTTCGTCCGTCGTCGTGCGACGTGCGTCGTCCGTCATGCGTTAACATTTGAACATTTTCAGCTTCTTCTCTGCAACCACTCAACCAATTTCAACCAAATTTGACACAAAGCATCTATGGGTGAAGGGAAACGAAAATTGTGAATTTCATGATCCCTGCCCCCCTGGGGCCTAAGGGGTGGGGCCAAAACCACTAAAATTAATGCAATCTTTAAAAATCTTCTTCTTTACTCCTAGACATCAAGCAGTCAAACTGTTTGCATGATTGTAATCAGCATTGAGTCCTTTACCAAAATTGTGAAATTCATGGCCCTGGGGTCTGGGGTTCTAGTGCTAGGGCGGGGCTAAATTAGTATATAGTGAAAATGCATTATTTCTTTGAAAATCTTCTTCTCTGCTCCTGGGTATTAAATAAACCAACTAAGTACATATTTATGATGAGCAAGAGTGCCTCAGCCAAAATTGTGAATTTTATGGCCCCAGGGTCAGGGGTTCTGGTGTTAGGGCGGGGCTTTATTGATTATATAGTGGAAATACATGAATTCTTTGAAAATCTTCTTCTCTGCTTCTAGATATTAAATAAACTAACTAAGTGCATAGTTATGATGAGCAAGAGTGGCTCTACCAAAATTGTGAATTTAATTGCCCCAGGGTCAGGGGTTCTGGTGTAAGGGCTGGGCTCTATAGATTATATAGTGAAAATGCGTTATTTCTTTGAAAATATTCTTCTCTGCTCCTGGGTATTAAATAAACTAACTAAGCACATAGTTATGATGAGGAAGAGTGCCTCTTCTAGATTTGTGAATTTTATGACCCCAGGATCAGGGGTTCTAGTGTGAAAGCAGGGCTCTATTGGTTATATAGTGAAAATACATTTATTCTTTGAAAATCTTCTTCTCTGCTTCTGGGTATTACATAAACTAACTATGTACATAGTTATGATGAGCAAGAGTGCCTCTTCCAGATTTTTGAATTTTATGGCCCCAGGGTCAGGGGTTCTGGTGTTAGGACAGGGCTCTATTGATTATGTAGTGCAAATACATTATTATTTTCATCTCTGCTCCTGGGTATTAAGCAGATGAACTACCTATATAGTTATGAGCAAGGGCCCTAATTTCAAGGCCCCAGGGTCAGGGGTACCATAGAGGGGGGGGGGGGGGAGTCTGTACTTATATTCTGAAAATGAATGAATTGTTTGAAATCTGCTCCTTGGTATTAATCAAATATTTTTGAAAAGCAAGGATGCCTTATCAAAAATTGTGCAATGTGTTGATCTCCGCCTAAGGGTCAGGGGTTCATGTGTGGTAGGGGCATTACTGATTATTGCTAAATATTACTGATTAGTTGAAATGCATTTTTTGTTCACCTACCCTGCCTATGGGTATTAAGTAACCAAACTAAGCAACTGCTAAGTGTATGGTTATACTGATCAATGGTGCATCTTTCAAAATTGTGAATGCCATAGCATCTGGCTTAAAACATGAATCAAATTCAATCACTGGAAAGTTGTAGCATAATGATGAGGTGACCTATAAGGCCCATGGGCCTCTTGTTCGATTAAACACCATTCGGCACATCTCGGCCGATTCCCACTTCATCTGATAAGGTGACGGAATCGACGAAGGTTTGCCGAATGGAATAGAATTAGCACATGCTGCTGTCTGGTGTGCATTGGATTAATTCATTTTGTGTTATAATTGGATAATATTTCATGAAGTTGACAAGACCTATGGAGGTCGGTAAGTACAAGTTTAAGTATAATGGGGGGTAAAATAAACCCAAACGATTAGGTTAAAGTTCAAAAAGGGTCAAAGATCATCGCATACCACACTAGACGAATTTCATATTGTGAATCCAGAATTTTTTTTCGGGAGTAGGGAGGGGGGTACACAACTTAGTCAAAAAATTCCAGCCCAAAATTTCCTGACAAGCAGGAGAAAAAAAAACTGAAAACAAATAAACGAAATAAAAACAATGATAGTGGGGTCAATGTTTTCTAAGTTAGGGGGAGGATGTCCAAAGTCATTTTTTATTTGCTTCAGTATAAAGTGTTGTTTAAATCAAAAAGCAAATTCCAGGGGGGTCCAATCTCCCTACCCACTCCCTGTCCCTGAAATAACAATCTATTTTGTGATTCCAATTAAATAGTTTTTTTTTTCCATTTGACTAATTATACATATTTTGTTTCTTGTGTTTATATTATGTCTGCCTATTTGTCTGCAGAAATTATAACCTTGCCCATAAGTTTTAAGTGGGATGGGCTATACAAATGGCTTCCACATCTTATAGGTTTATTTCTTGTGACAATTAAGACCTTTTATTTGGGTACCATTAATTTTTACCTCTGATCGCTTGACCTAGGATTAAAGTTTGTTATTTTTCTTGTATAAGAAAAATACCAAACTTTAAACTTGGCCTAAATTTTGATCAGTAGGTGCTACGGCTTTCATGCTTAACATGTGTATTCACTGTGAACTGTCGACAGGTATAAATATGTTTGACGTTGACCCTAGAGTTTGAACCACTTAAAAAAAAATAACCTTGGCAATTAACTTTTGAACAGGAAGTACTAGGGATTACTTATTTCACATGTGCATTCCTTGTGACAAGACTTTCTTCTGATACCAACAATTTGAACCCTTTTACCTTGACCTTTGAGTTTGACATATATTTGAGAAACTTCAACCTTCGCCATAGGCTTCCATACAGGGACATCAGTGTTTCACAAACACATCTTGTCTTTATTATTATTTGGTGGTGTCTCCATATGAGGGAAAAATTCCCGAGAGAGATGTAGTCACAACAAACAATCAAATTACTAAAGAAAATATAAAACATGAATATATGTTGGTCATGCATATCTCTGCATGAAAAAACAGCTTTTCAAATACTGCAACCATATTGTAACTCTTTCAAAACACTCATTTGAGCTTTTCTGGTTTCCTTATCATATAACGTCTGTCGTGACGTGTCGTCCATCTGTTTGTCTGAAAACTTTTTACATTTTTAACTTCTCTAGAACCACTGGGCCAATTTTACCCAATTCATATAGTAATATGTACATATGTATGTCAGACTGTCCATCTGTCTCAGTAAATTTAACCTTGGTTATCACGGTCATATCTACTGACTGAGATGAGACAAGGCATTCATATTAAACTTATGTTCTAGTTTTACCTATGAGAATGGCATGGATTTTTTTACATGTGACCTAGAAGCTAGTTTGATATACTTGCAAAAAAATTAAATTGTTATAAATTCATCATTTTGAAAGAGAAAAGTTAGGGCATTCATATTATAATGCATGTATTATTATTACCTGTGATAAGACCTTTCCAAATAAATCATGACTTTTACTCTGTGACCTTGACCTTGAAGCCTAACCTACTTTTCAAAAATGTTGCATTTGCTTATAACTTTTGATTGAGATGAGATATGACTCTCACATTTGACATGTACATTAATTACTCATAAGAATTCAAGGTGTTTCCCAGCATGCGATGCTTTTTTACCCCTTGACGTTGATGTTTTACATAAATTTCAAAATATTTAACTGTCCTAAAAGATGGTTAGGCTTCTGAGTAACATTAAGGAGGACTTCAGGAAAGACAGGGCTTTTTGCACAAAAAACGTCATTTTCCACCCCCATTTGACCCCCCGGGGAAAAATCAAAATTACAAAACCTTACTGCACATCTACATGACACCACCAACCATCTCCCAAAAGATGATTAGGCTGCTGTGTAAAATGTAATAGAAGTTCAGGGAAGACGGGGCTTTTTGCATGAAAAACGTCATTTTTTTTACCCCTATTTGACCCCCCGGGAAAAAATTCAAAATTACGAAACCTTACTGCACATCTACATGACACCACCAACTATCTCCCAAAAGATGATTAGGCTACTGTGTAAAATGTAGGAGAAGTTCAGGGAAGACGGGGCTTTTTGCATGAAAAACGTCATTTTTTGACCCCCCGGGAAAAAAATCAAAATTCCGAAAACTTACTGCACATCTACATGACACCACCAACCATCTCCCAAAAGATGATTAGGTTGCTGGGTATAATATAAGAGGAGTTCAGGGAAGACGGGGCTTTTTCCATAAAAACATTTTTCGACCCCCATTTGACCCCCCGGGGCAAAATCAAAATTCCGAAACCTTACTGCACATCTACATGACACCACCAATCATCCCCCAAAAGATGATTAGGCTACTGAGTAAAATGTAAGAGGAGTTCAGGGAAGACGGGGCTTTTTGCATAAAATACGTCATTTTAAAGATCCCCATTTGATCCCCCGGGGCAAAATCTAAATTCCAGAAACCTTACTGCACATCTACCTGACACCACCAACCATCTCCCAAAAGATGATTAGGCTACTGTGTAAAATGTAGAAGGAGTTCAGCGAAGACGGGGCTTTTTGCATAAAATACGTCATTTTTCGACCCCCAGTTGATCCCCCGGGGCAAAATCTAAATTCCAAAACCTTACTGCACATCTACCTGACACCACCAACCATCTCCCAAAAGATGATTAGGCTACTGTGTAAAATGTAGAAGGAGTTCAGGGAAGACGGGGCTTTTTGCATAAAAAAAATCATTTTTCGACCCCCATTTGACCCCCCGGGGCAAAATCAAAATTCCAAAACCTTACTGCACATCTACATGACACCACCAACCATTTCCCAAAAGGTGATTAGGCTGCTGTGTAAAATGTAAGAGGAGTTCAAGGAAGATGGGGCTTTTTGCATAAAAAACGTCATTTTTGACCCCATTTGACGCCCCGGATCAAAATCAAAATTCCGAAACCTTACTGCACGTCTACATGACACCACCAATCATCCCCCAAAAGGTGATTAGGCTGCTGAGTAAAATGTAGAAGGAGTTCAGGGAAGACGGGGCTTTTCGCATAAAAAACATCATTTTTCGACCCCCATTTGACCCCCCGGGGCAAAATCAAAATTCCGAATCTTTACTGCACATCTACATGACACCACCAACCATCTCCCAAAAGATGATTAGGCTACTGTGTAAAATGTAGGAGGAGTTTAGAGAAGAAAAGTGTGACAGACGGACGTACGGACGGACCTGAGTAACAATATACCCGAACTTTCTTTAGAAAGTGCGGGTATAATCACAGAAGATTTGCATTCCTTTTGTTTTCTAAATATATTCTGTGTATTTGATGTAATAGAGGCAACGTAAAACAGACGATAATAAAGTTTTTGGAGGAGGAATATCAGTGCTCGGATGGCGCTAAACAACACAACCCACTGTGGATATTAGCCATTCCTCTTCTTCACCTCCTGGGAAAGGATTGTATTTCATTCGAAGAAAAATCAAACTCTTTCACAGACGAAAATTGGTGGGGAGATATATCGTTCACTTCTCAAAATCTTCATAAGGTTGCAGCAATTAATGAATGGACAAGGTGATTTCATTTAATTATTTTTCTCTTATATAATTTTTCATACTAAATGTTAGTCCATTATTTATACACTGAATTGACGATGAATTTTACCGTTATTTCCCGATCATGATAAGGATTACCCGCGGGTGTGACCTGTCGACAGGGGATGCTCACTTCTCCATGCCACCTGATCCCACCTCTTATGTTTTTGAGGTCCGTGTTTGCTCTGCTTCTACATGTATTTTGTATTGTTTTATGGACTTATGATCTTGAACACTGTTCATTTTCTCCATATGTGTCATCATCCAATTTTACAGATGGCAATGATACTGTTTGCTTTTAAAACGATGTTTTCTAATTGCCAGGTCTAAAGAGGAATTGCTGAAAACACTGCAACCGGCTATGAAAGTAGATTGTCTCCTTCCGAGAACCCTGTCACTGTGTCTCCGATTAAGGGATCTCCACCTTGTTCTGGATAAAACAGAGACAAACAGTGTTCTGATGATGGCCAACCTTCTCAGATTTCTGGAAAGATTCAATGATGTGCACAATGAGGTAATTTCCAGTAATCAAATGTATTATCAAACAGCTATTATGAATTCAAAGTGGAAAAATGAAAGTTTTCTTTTAAAAGTGAATAATCATACTTTCTCAAACATGGGGTATGAAGGAATTTTATCTTAACCATTTTCTAAAATCTTACATAGTTATTTGAAACAGTTTAAGTCGTTTTAAGGTACATGTATTCTTATTTCATTTAAATTGTAGTATATTGTACATTTATGAATATGTGAATTAAAGTAACCGACTTTCTATAATTAAAAGATTGCAAAACCGGTTAGTAATTCTGACATAAAACCCTTTCAAAAATAACACAATCAATGTGAAATCAACATTAGAAAAAATACATGTATCAAACTTGTATTTGACCTTATACCATGGTCCGAATTAAACGCAGTCGAGTTAGTTAAGGCACATCCGTCAGGAAACATACCAAAGGACCAGCGAAGCTTTGATGATAATACTTTATATATACTAGTACAGTTTTTAAACGTATGAGATTTTCAAAATACGAGGGCTGTTCAATAAATAATGTCCTGAACTATATGACATACATTACAGATATCCTATGACATTAAACTTGACTTTTTCTCATTATTGAATCTTTCATGAATTTATGTTTATGTGACCACTTTTCATCACATAGTTTCATCGTGAGAAGCTGGGAAACAAGGGCTTTTCGAGACACTGCATTATAAATGAATGGTAAAGAATCAGTAAACTAGAGTGAAAATAAAAGCTTCATTAAAGCTGCCGTAAAACTTTTTAAAAATCTCAAAGAAATATTTACTGAAATATGTGACATTTACAGCAACCAATGCCTGTTTTATAGACAAAAGAGCAGGTGGATTTCAATGATAAAAAATTATATAATAGGCATCAAAAATGGGTACCCTCCTTGCCAACAAAAATTATAACTTATGTACTGTTCGCCAAATTTCAACAAATAATATTTGATGATGTATGATTGACTTTTAGACATATAGCAAATTTGATAGACATCACATCGGGGGTAGTTTACACTGTATTTAAGAAACGTTTGACGGTAAAAAAAGCTTGATACTCAAAGGTCACCTAATATTTTGAAAAATGAGTGAAAATGACAGCATGTACAAAATTCTTAACAATATTTTTAAAATATCAGTAATTGTAGTTATCCACCTTGTTTTATTTTCAAACAGATATTGGAACATGAATCTCTTGCTTAAAACCCTAAAAACAAATTTTACCATAAGATGTACTTGATAAAAACGGCGAATGTCTGACAAGTGCACAGGTATGCAAGAGCACGAGGACAGATTTATATGTAATTTTCATAAACATTAGTGGTATTGTTGTTCAAAATCGTATTCGGAGAAACAGTTTAATTTCTGGAGGAGTCTAGAAAGCACTTTTTTGGCCAAAAAATCAAAAGCTTTATTAGAGGAAGGACCCAGAATCAGGAATCCACTACATTGAATTTCTTCAAGACAGCGTCCAAACCCGCATGCCCTGAAGAGTTCAGGGGTTTGACGGTAAAAAAGCTAAACAGAAAGTTGATGTTTTTTCACATTAACAATATTCGCCAGATCTTTGACTTTTTGACTTGTTTCTATTTCCAAACTTGAAAAAAACACCTTTCAGAAGGAAGAAACAAGTCAAGGAAATCATTGGATCTGCCATTTTCCAGTATACTAAGGGTCATACCCAAAATGAGTTCTACAAACGATCATAAATTGGATAAAAAATGTTATGGACATGTACTTTTCTCAGAAGAGATTAATTTGTAAAATCATGAAGAAAAAAATAATTGAAAAGCGTCTTTTGCTTCTTTCTGAGCACCGAGGACATTATTTATTGAACAGCCCTCGTATAAAAGTAAATTCTGATGAATTCAATGTTTAATGAAATAGGCACAATAAGTCCCTTATGTTATATGATAATTTTTCGTTTGTTTCCTCTCTTCAGATCCGTCTGTACCGTGTGTGTGTGTGGGGGGGGGGGGAGGTGGGGGAGGGCCTGTCCCCTTTTACCAGAGATAAATGTATTCTCTTTCATTCACATTCATCTTTAAATGAATATGAAATATACAGAACATTTGTCACGTGTACAACTATATGCATTTTATCACACCTAGAAAATTTTAATATTCATACCAGAGTAATACAATAGATTATCTCTTTAAGGTCAGACGAGACGTTCCTCAAAATCTGTTTTGTATATCTTCGTAATGTGTGAAAAATATTTAAAATTTTAGTAACATTCTAATTTCTAAACTAGTTTCTAAACGTTTTTAAAAAATCCAAACACTTAAACAGTTGAAATTGGAAAATTATTTTTCTTCCCCAAAGGATTACATAAGAAAAACTACCCCTGGTATCTTGCAGAAATGCCTGGCAAGGTACCTCAAATTTTTGTGAGTAAACATGTTGAATTAGCAATACTTCAATGACAAACTCTAAGAAAAAATTATCTATTATTAAGGAACGTCTCGTCTGTCCTTAAAAGCAAGATGTGTTTGTGAAGCCGTAAGACAACATATAACGCGTATTGAATTTTCTCAAATACAAGTCAAACTCCAAGGTCAAATTCAAAATGTCAACATTGTCGGTATCCAAAGGAGGGTCTTATTACAAAAAGTAAATCTGTGCAATATGGAAGCCCTAGTTATAACTGTTCAAAAGTTATCGGCGAGGTTAAAGTTTTTTTTTAAAAGTACATGTAGGTCAAATTCTTAATTCACGGTCAAAAGTCAAAATTATTTATACCCCTTGAAAGGTCTTGTCACAATTAATACAAGATAATTACAAATATAAAAAATGAAAGCTCTAACACCAACTGTTGTAAAAGTTTCGACCAAAATTAAAGTCAAGTAAGTATTTGTAAAAGTGGATCAGATTCCAAGGCCAAGAGGTCAATTTGTTGATACCCAGTGATAGGTCTTGTCACAAATAATACAAATGTAAAGTATGAAAGCCTTAACCTCTCCCACCCAAAAGTTCTGGGCAAGGGTAAAGTTTTTGTGGACAAATAACAAATACACAAACAGACATACAGAGGGATGGTCTGGGCAAAAAAATTTATATTACTTTATATAAATTTATATTATTATTAAATTATACCCCCTAAAATTTAGATTGGAGGGGCATAAAACACAAGTTTCAAGATAATTCTTGTCATTTTAATATTTATTCATTTAATATATCCTCCATATCTCCATATCCTTTATATAAAAAGGATGTTCCAACCTGCGTGGATGAAGCAATTGTATATCAGCAAGAATTCAATAACTTAATGGAAATGGAACAGAGGAGAACTGACTCGAAGGAGCAACTGGTAAACAGTGTTCAAAATAACAAAAGAAGGTATGAAGATTAAAATGTAAAGTTCTGCTTAACTTATTTAAGTCTATGTACGACATTTAATTATAGTTAGGTTCAATCATTTTTTTCTTTTCAGTAAATGGCTGAGATTTCTGTCAGAAGAAGCATTCCATTTGTCAGAAAAGCTGCTGGATGAAATGAGAGATGCTTTCCTGAATCTACAAATTAAAACACTTCTCCTGTACTTTCATGCACTCTACGGAGTATTTTGCATGAAAAAGGAAAAAATAACTCTATCCCAACAAATGCAAGCAGATCATAACTACTACTACCATGTTCTGAATATAGAAAAAGTTCAGTTTCCAGATATTGTACAGGTACGATTAATAAAATTACCAACGGTATGGAAATACCGTGATAGATTTTTTGTATAACGTTAATTAAAGAATTGCTAATCACTTTATTTCATTTACTTATTTATTTTTCTGCATAGTAGTAAATGGAAAACAAGAGGATAAAGTAAATAAGTATACATTTCTTTTGTTTTGTATGGCTTGTTTTCTACTAAAGCCAGTTGCCCACTACATTCTAGGAATTTTAAGTAGGGATCTATCTTGTTTTGTTTGAATAATTTAATAAATAACTCCAATCCCTTTTTTCAATTTTCATGTGCAATAAGTATTATTTAAACGTATATCCAAGCTGCAACATGAGGCCATTTCGCTGAAATAGAAAACAGAAATAATTAACACTAAAGAGCATTTAAATCGCTGTCACTGAGATAATTTTCAGCTCAAAATGATCCCATACTTTATAATTTATAAGAAAAAAAATAGGAAAGCACATTGATGTCAAAATATTATTATATTCGTTTTATCTCTTTTGATTTAGGCCTTACACGAATGTCTTCAATTTTACGAAGGAAAGGAAGATCAAATTTTTGAAGAAAATCTTAAAAAATGGAAAGAACATGTGAAAGCAAAGACCATTAAATGGATTGAAGAAAAGGTTGTATTCCTAGTTTTTTTTTTATTTCAAAGAATTAAAAAAGTTAAATTGAATAAACCGATTTTGGGAACATTTCTCAGGCCATGAACTGTTGTTTTAGTTTTGATAATACAATTAAACAAAACTTTAGAATAAATGAAAATATTCCAAAAAGGTAAATAAATGTCTATGGCCTCGGAAACGTCAAGTTCACATTTCTGTTATTTTGCAACTAATAATAAATAAACCACAAGATTGACAAACTAACTTAATTACTTTTGCTTGTACGTTAGGTCTCTTCATTTGAGATTATTTATTTTTACTGCGAAAACTTCAAGCATAATGCAAACAACAGCACGCAGAAAATTCTAAAGGATCTGGCGATTCAAAATTTTCCTCTTTTATGCAAGGTATTTACTTGTATTTAATTTTAAATAAATGGTAAAACACATACACATCCTTACACTCCCTGAAATGTAACGATACATTTTCATTTTATGCGTTTTCAAGAAAATGGAAAGAATTAGCTGTAGAGAATGGGAGACATTGTGGAAAACTGGGCAGACTTTTTTTGATTTGTATACCTGTGTTATCGAAAAACGTGCTGAACAGCTTGAATCTCTAAATGTTTATGAAGCTCTCCAAAGAAATTGTGATGTTTATACAATCGCCTTACCAGCAGCAGAGTACATTAGTATGTAAAACTTGTAAATAATATTTAATATTTTTATTTTATTTGCACTATGTTGGTTTAAGTCAGATAGAGAATCTCTTTTTTTTGCTTTAAATTTGAAAATGGACATGGAATTTTTTATAAACCGATTCCAGTGCATTGAATTTTTTGCAACACAAATGCAATATGGACATTTTATAAATTTCAGGAACCGTATCTGCAACTAAAGAGAGTTCAGGATGTTTTAAGGGAGATGTTGTGAACATACTAGAGATTACAAATAAAAGGATGGACAGTGTGGCAGATGATCTTCGTAATGGGAAACTTTCCATTGAACAACTTCTTCTTCTTCATGAGAATAAAAAGGAACTGGCCAACGTTTTCCGAATGAGAAAGAAAAAAGAAATCGAAAGCATAAATTGTTTAATTGAAGGGAGATATCAAGAATATATTGCCTTCAATAACCAAATCAAAGAAGTAGAACGACTCGCTGATTTCCTACGTCAACGATCTAGTATTGGTAAGATTTGCACAGGTGGATTTTGAAAGAATATTTAATTGACGGATAAATTCGATAAAGGATTATTTGAACATGAAACATTTCTAGATAACGATCAGTATTCAAGGTCAAAAGTCCATAAACAATACAAAATAGGAGCAGACCAAATACAAACCTCCAAAACATCAGAGGTGGGATCAGGTGCCATGGAGGAGTGAGCATCCTCTCCGACCAGTCACACCCGCTGTGCGCTCCTTGTCATGACCAGGAAATAACGGGAAAACCATCGTCAATTCAGTGTGTAAATAATGGACAAACAATTAGTATAAAAAATATCAGTAAGCATTTGTTGGTATATAAATATTGCTGCATAAGTAAGTGACGTTGACGATTGAAAAGTTAGTCACCACGTTTACAGTAGAGCTTGGTTGTTAGATTACCATTAACGTCTTTTTCAAGTAAAATATCCAATTTAAAACAGAAGTGTCAGATCTGTGGTATCTTTTATCCGGGATGTATCGTATAAAAATGGAAATAGCCATTTTTAATTGACAGAACGTCATCGATATATTTAAATGTAGAGCTGAAAGCCACAGCAAGTGTTTCCTCCTTTCATGTTGAAGATTTTGGACAAATTCTGCTTAATGTAGTTTAAAGTATAACCTATGTAGGAAACGTCACAAGATTTTCAAACTTTTCAAAATGAAAATTAGCACTCGCTTATCAATCAGTTAAAAGCACATGTCATGTTTCCTTGTTATTAAATGTAGTGCAGCCTGTGAAACTTGGAATGGTGATAACATACTAAGTCTACACATTTTCAGTCATTTTAGGCATACTTGTCATGAAGAGAATATAAAAAATCTCAAAAATACAGTTTTAAGTAATATTATTTAAGAATAAAGTCTTTTTTATCCAATTGACATAAAAGATAAGTCCACGCTTTAAAAATAGATAGTCAAATGAATTCTATTTTTTAAGTCAATTTTCCAACCTCCCCCCCCCCCCCCCAAAAAAGTCTTTGTCAGAATGTTTTCAAACTTTAATATGATGAAGAACATACCCAAATGACAATCGCAACTTCTCGGGCCTTTCCGACTAGCGGAAAAACGACCTTGAATGTATATGGTAGACGCCATGACAACCCTCCCTTTTCACGATCTTTGAAATAAATGCATGGAGACCTTTTATCTGTGGAATATGGAGTTTAACTTTATTCAATGTAATGAAATTACCTGGAATATACTATAGAAAGGACTTCTAACTCCGTCTAACCTTTTTTTGAATAAACAGGAAATGTATAAATTTTTAACATCCGGTGATGTTAATACATTCGAGGTTGTTTTTCCGACCTCTGACGGAAAGACCAGAGATGATGCGATTGACCCAAATGATTGCAACAGCTGATTAAAGTGCATACCTTTCCCCGCAAACTAATGAGAGAAAGGTATTTACAAATGCTACTTTTCTTGACTTTTTTCACTTACGCAGGTTAGGATTTAAATATTTAAGAACTGTTAGGGGTTGCATTTAGATTCACAATGTGAATATTTATCAAAATTGTACATGTATTTTTTGATTTAGAAATATTATATTTGATAGAAAAATTGTTATCAAACACCAAACAAAAATATACATGATTGATAATCAAATAATTATGGAAATGAATGCACACCATTTTTGTGATTTATTTTAGACATCACAAAATTTACACACAATCTTCACCACTTTTGACTCTAACACATTTCAGAAAAATATTATACTATTTAGTTGGCAACTGAAGATTAACTAGGATTTTTACATTCCTTCTAAAATGTTGCATGCCATGCACATTATTACAATTAGTAGTGTGATTTCATTACATGTGCCTGTATTTGTCTAATTAAGATCAAAATCTAGTAAATGAAATGTGCCTACATAACCAAATATATATAAATGGAATAAAAGTATAAAGATTATTTTGGCATGATTTTGAATTTATTCCATGAATTTTAAAAGGCTTTATTTTTTTTATTTAAGCTATAAATTACGGAGAAAAGTGAGATTAAATTAATTATGACGTCATAATGGATGTAGCACAGTCTAAACACATTCACTAGAATACATATATGATGTCATACAATATAGGTTTTACGTTAAAAAGTATTTACTATCCATTATTGAAGTAAATTTATTGTCTTAAAATCGTCATTGCTGTATATCTTTTAACTACTAATATTAGGTATTGATCAAATGAAGTTCAATTTTAAGGGGGGTGTACAGGCCATATTGGATCAAGTTTGTGTAAAAGAGGAAATTAATCATGTTAGAACTGCGCAGCTACAGCATTCACGAGATGAAAAATGCATTGAAAATGGTGTTAGTTCGATTCATTGATAATATGGCTACAACCATTTGTTTCGCTTTTTTCTTGTAATTATCCATAACTCTTGAAAATTTGATTTTTCATATGGGTGTCTTCCTGAGCCCATGTGTTCATTTCGTCCGCCATTCCTCTGTCACACAGAGTTCGAATAACATTGATTTTAGAATAAATGCCACCATAATAACATCAAGACAAGAAATTACTAAGTAATAATCATTAGGTTTTATTACTTACTACTTTTATTTGTTGCATCGCATCATCTGATTAATGAAAAAACCCCACTCCAGCAAATCGGGAAAAATTGTTCTGTTTATAGCTCGAGTTTCCTTGTTAATATCATTCCACTGAGCACGTGGTTGGCATGTGCATATATCTGCTGTGGATAGATGCGTTTATTATCATGGTTATATTTAATTTTTCATGGAACAAGTCTTGATGATTTGTTGGTTTCTTTAAAACTCAAGAAAAAAGATAAAAAATGTCCGAAACATATGTGTTTATGGCGGGTCTTTTTCTGTGGCGATAGAAGTTATTTTCAAATGGGGCACTGCAAGGAGGATACTTAGCATTTTATTTGAAAATGTAAATCAATATGCGGTGCATGAAAAACAAATTGTAATTACATGTCTAACATTCGAAAAATTGGTACATATGTCTATTTTGTTTAGCAGTTAGATAGAAAAAATATGCAGATATAGGATTTCCTTCAGGCACCTCACATAAATAGCTATACTGAAAGGAAAAAGAAACGCATAATAAACTTTTGAATAAAATTAAAACTATTATTTCCAATATGTTTTCCAGTATTGTTATCAAACATTTTATTTCAACTTTAAACAACAAGTAACCGAAATCTTGTGTGACTTTGACTGATAATTCCTGAGTTATTGAAATTGATATGTCGATACCCCCAAAATTAAAATAGAAATAGTACTCATCATCTCCATTGCGCATCAGTAACAGCCTTGATTTTCCTCTGCATTGAGTTCACCAGAGCATTTATCTTTCTCTAGGATTATCATTCAAGCCTTCCGACGGTAGTCTTAATGATTGAGAGTAGCTGCATGTATTATTCCAAAGTTAACAAATCCCCCCGCCCAATGAATCCTATGAATTTTCGATTCGATTTAGGATAGAATTTACAGAATCCAGTTGGTTTTGTACACTTGAATGTTTGTAAGGAAGTATCGACAAACACTAGCTACATTTTCTCAGCGTAAACATGCTAAAAGCAATACGCACACGGCGCGTACGTGTGCGTATGAGAGTAAAATCGACGTAAAGTTGCCAAGCTTGCGTACCAAATTAGAGCGTTTCTCTCAGTATTTAGGTGAAAATATGAGAAGGATTGCCTGCCGTAAAAATATCGGTTTCAGTGATAATGACTTGACAATAACCGAGGTAGCATGATGAAAAGCCCTTGATGTGACGTTAATACGCGCCAACGTCACCCTCATGGTTGGTTGGAAACCGAAAAACATTTTTTGGTTGAAAAGTTAAAAACAAACTGCACAGCAACATGTTTTTTTTCACCTATGCAACTCAATTACTAGACCCAATGTAACTTCCGTCAGCCATACCCAATCGCAACTTCTCGGGCCTTTCCGACTAGAGGAAAAACGACCTCGAATGTATATGGTAGACGCCATGACAACCCTCCCTTTTCACGATCTTTGAAATAAATGCATGGAGACCTTTTATCTGTGGAATATGGAGTTAAAATTTATTCAATGTAATGATATTAGGCCAAACAAAAAAATAACTTTGTTTACTGTTACATGCTGAAATAAAATAGGGTCGGTAGGTAGGATTTTTTAAAAAATTTTATTGAATATTTTTATACATAAATTCACATGAATTGGTTGAATTAAAAAAACAGTTTTACCATTGTATGGTGCCTTACTTTTGTTTGGGCTTGTAATATGGGTGGTAGACAATATTATCTTTCTTGCCAACTGCCTTATAACTCAGGGGTGTGCAATTGAAAAAAAAATCAAGTACTAACCCACAGGTTTGTAACAGCAATAAAGTTACTAGTCCGCATTAAAAAGTGACCAGTCCAAATATAGGGGCAACAAAAAATTGTAAAAACTAGTATTTTAAAAAGTTCATTGTTGAGAAAGCCAGGCCAGGTCCTAAGCCATTCCTTTTAAAGTTGAAGTTTAAAAACTTTAAGAAATTATCTTTTCTTTTCTGAACATATTGCACTAGTCAAGCTTATCTAAAATGAAGCAAAAATCATTTTATTTTATTTTTAAACCATAAAGTATAATTGGTATATATTAAAGTTTAATCACATAACACTAAGCTATCAGTTGATTGGGGGATCGTATATAATTGAAAGAGATATCTGCAGGTATTTACCATTAACAGAGGAATGGAGGAAATTCGGATTAGGAAAAACGATCGTTTTTTTAAGTAATAAAGTCAGGTAGTACTGCAAAATGGATGAGATTAAAGTGATTTAAGAACAGTAGGAGCATGCTGCCTGGAAAATTTTCATTAGTTGGAAATTAAAGAGCACACAATGAGTGAAAATACCGTTTTGTTTCTCATGTATTTATTTTTATTTTTGCTACCCCCCAAAAACGGTAGCACCGGGCGTTGGGCGATTGCACACCCTTGCAACTGCCACGCAATGGTAAGCAAATTGCGACGAACTTGTTGATGTAGAAATTGAACTTACTAGTTTTGTTTCTGTACTTTCAATTTCGATTTAGATGAATGTAAAAGTTAAACTGACCGGCCAGTAACTTCCGGATTTTATTGACGAAAAAAAAGTTTGGGTCGGCAATTAAAATTAGGGTCGGTCGTGTAACCGTAAACAAACATATTTTTTTTGTTACGCCTTACTTCGAATATACTATAGAAAGATCTTCTCAATCCGTCTTTCCTATATTTGAATAAACAGGAAGATGTATACATTTTTAACATCCGGTGATGTTAATACATTCGAGGTTGTTTTTCCGACCTCTGACGGAAAGACCCGAGATGATGCTATTGCAGCCATACCATGATTGCAAGAAATTTATACTGACTGCAAATATCTGAAAAAGATGTCTATGACCCTAATGCATCTCTTGGCACTAAAAATTGTGATCATAAAATTGTCATCATCAACATGCACGTGTATTTGGCTTTTTATCACTCCCCCTACGTGACGCCATACATTTCACGGTTGAGTAATTTTGACCACGAATTTTAGTGCACAGTAACCAAAATACACATCTGACCAATTTTCATAATTTTCGTATCACATAGTTAAATATTTTTCGCTATTATGCTATTATGCGTTTCGTTTTCCTTTCAGTATTGATTGTTTGCAATGACCCACACATTGTATGGAGTAATGTTTGGACATAAAAACGCATCATGTCTCATTATGTTCACAACGTTGTAAGCTCTCGCTCATTGAACATACGAAGCTTGATAAAATATATTGTGTTGTTTCTTTGAAATTTAGAAGCGAGCACAATGTTTGCAAAGAAAGGTCCATTGCATATGCTATGTCTTATCTTCGCAAAAAGGCTCTCCCCCCACCCCCCCCCCACCCCCTCGAAAATCTTATGTTTGTTTTTCAAAATAGTGCCAAAGATTAAAACAGTGTGCATTACTAAGTACGTCATTACTATAAGAACACGTTATAAAAACATTTGGTTGCCCTCTTTCCCGATCTACTGCCTAGAAATTGCCCGACTCAATTTTTTTTACATTCCATTACACGATATTGTTTTCTTTTTCTTCCGTCAAATATGTTTAGATTTTAAGGAATTTTTTTTCACCTACAAATACTGTCCCAATAGTTTTCCCTGAGTTGGGAGGACCACCATACGTCATTTTAAAGATGGTATAAAATATTTAATTATGTTGATTTTTTTTCTTTACCTTGTAAAATTGTAATTTTGACAATATGGGCAAATAGAAAAAAGTTTTTTTTTTATTTATTAAATCTCCTAACCCACTCTGAATGATTTCATTCCTTTTCAAATGTTGCTCCGCTGTATTGAAAATTGTAAATGTTTATTTGACAAAGTATACGAGGGGTGATCAAAAAGTAAACGATATCTTAGGTATTTGATAGTTATAATATTGTTGAAATATTCAAGTATTTTTCAAAGTGTAAACTGGAGGTCTTTGATAGCATATTGCTTAATTAAAAACACATCTCTTTTCAAACTTGCTTTCACCGGGCAACATAACAAGTATCATATTTTACCATCTGCCTTCCTTCACTAAAACGATCTATCCAATCATTGATTGAAATTATAGGAAGTCTTTAGTCCTAATAAACTGTGAACAAATTCTTATACGCTACTTCAAAGGCATTTCTAAGAAATACCATAAATATTATAGCCGTTTGTTGAATGAGTTGCACTGGGACAATCATTTTTCGTCACAACAACCCGCATAATGACGTCATTTTCACATTGTGACGCCACAAACAAGGAGCAAAACTTTATTCAGCATATGCTATTTATAGAACTTGTGTTTGGCTTTGTGTGCACCAAATTTGTTTCTAGATTAGATAAACTGAATTGTGGTTTTGTAGATATAGAGATAGTTCGCGAACTTTTTGCATGATCACCCCTCGTACTAGTAGGTACTAAAACAAGGTCATTCATATCGATTTTATTTGTCTATTTTCTTTGTGTTTCATTGGTGCTAATTCATATTTTGATAGATAATATAAGTTATCTGTGGCAAACTTACAAACTCTTAATTTTTAACTTTGATGGTGCTCATTTTTCCTTACCTGGAATCAAAGAGTTTAAGATTTTTTTTATATCAATACGTACACTATTTAACAACTGTTCCATAATAATACTAAATAAATTACTTAAAGCCACACTATAAATCATTTCCTCTTTTAAAAGTGTTCATATTATATGAAATATTTTGCAACTGTAATTCTCTTCTACATTTAAAGATTGTTATGTCCCTCCATATTTAGAAGAGGTCTGGAAAACAAAATTCTGTGCTAAAAATAGACCACATGCTGCTATCCATGAAGTACTTTCATGGTTCTTTACACTTTTTTTGAAGACAACGGTACCTTGTTTTGAACTTGAAATTATCATTTAAAAGTGCAAAATTTATACAATTTCTCAACAAATGGTTGTAGAGAGAACATTAATGCACAGTTTGCATATTTTTTTTGGATTTTAAAGGCTCTGCTGAATTCTGTAGCTGCGCAGTTCTAAGGAGCATATCAAAAGCATTTTTCTGCAAAAATATAGATTATATATGCACAATATGCATTCAGTTATGCATATTTATTGTATCTCTATCATAAGGACTTAAAATTTGATCAAAATATAATGTATTTAAGCCATTTGAAGAAATGTTTACATTTTGTTCTCACTGCACTAAAGGTGGCCGGACATCCCCCTTAATGCAAAATGACTAAACTTCTTTTAAACTTAGCTTCAGGATAAAATTTGCCAATAAAAATAATTTCATCAATATTGACACTAATAATACATAAATTCTTTATGTTTAATTTATTATTTATATATCAAAGTAAGAAGAGACGAGATTGAGGAGAATCTGCAGCAGTGGAAGGATACATCAGTCACAAAAATAAACACAATCTGCCAACCGCGGAGCAAAAAGGAAATCATCGACAGAGTTCGTCCAAAAATCACAGTACATTTGTTCAGAAATCATGGTAATTTAAGTCTGGATCGCATTCATGCATGCACAAGAAGTACTGTATTTACAAGGATATTGGGAGAAAAGGAAAGGTTTCAAAACAAAAAATTGAATCTTGATGACTATTTCGAGAACATTTTTATTCCGTCGTACACAGAATGGCAAAAAGGATGGGAGAAGCTAAAATCCTCTGAAGTTACTATTCAGGATGTGAAAGATATACTGGACTTTGATTCGACCAAAGAATGCAGCGAAATTTCAGAGAGAAGGTTGTCATCGATGATACGCAACGAACTATTGCTAATGGCAAATGGAAATAGAAAAGACATGTATCTTATTGAAAAACGCATAAAACAAATTGAAGATTTCTACAAGATTCTGAATAGTCGTGAAGCAGCAAAAGCTGTTCTTGAATTAAAAGATGTTCTGGAAATAAAGATGGAAACTGAACAACTAGAGACAATATCAAAAATAGTAAATACATTTCCTGTAGAATATATATTTATAGCGATGTAAAACTAAAAAAAATGTTTATAGTTATAATAATTTTTTTAATCTGAAAAAAAAAGAATAATAAAGACAATGAATTTTATCCAAAATTATTTGAAGTACGTGTCCTTTATTGAAACATCTTTGACTGTATTTTTAGGATCAGCCAGATAATTTCCAGTTAGAGAAAATAGGTACAGAACGAAGGGTCAGTGACCACATAACGACTGTGTCCAGCAGCATGATAGAGTGTTTGAGAACATTGCTGGATTGTCGGCAATTCGTACATTGGTGTAGGCAAAACATGAAATGTAAGTAATTTTAATAGTTATTTAAAGCATGCAATCACGGAAGAAAGAATAAGCTTTACTTAATTTAAACAAAAGCTTGCGGGAAATCTCACAAAGAAGGGAAGTTTCCTTTAGAGCAATGGACGTAACAAACCTAAGTCGTTAAAATGTGGTTTATTTCAGTTTTGGGGTCAAAATAACGGTAAAACTTATATTTCTGAAAGATCAATAAGGCTGGATTTGTGATTCCGACCTAAATGAATAGAAAATATTGATAAATATATTTATTATAAAGTTATGTTTACGATTTTAATTTTCAATCCCTTTTTTTCTTTATTTTATCTTTGTTTATATAGTAAATGAAAATACTATAGATGTTGGGTTCATATTTGCATAAACATAGTAAAAATACAAAGACACAGTAAAAATGAAAAAAAAATCAAACTCTTAAAATATCAGAAAGAAGAATAATATTATGTATGGATATACGAAGGGTGATTAAAAAGTTCGCGAACTATCTATATAATTACAAAACCACAATTCAGATCAGAATGAAATATGCCACTCATAGAGTCATGCATATGTTCATAGCATATGGAAAGAAATGTTTGCTCCATGTTTGTTACGTCACAATTTGAAAATGACGTCAATATGTAAATCACTGGATTGATTGTTAAATTTATGGAAGGGAGACGTTTAATAATGATGCTTGTTCTGTTGCCTAATGAAAGCAGTTGGGGAAGAGGTATGTCCATTGTTCAGCAATTTGATATGAAGGTCGCCAACTTAAACATAGAACAGTAAGAAAAATAGTCGAAATCTTAACAATAGTCTAAATATTAAATCCTTAAAATATCTTTAATTTAGACTTTAAACATATGAAAAAATGATAAAAAGGAGGCATCCATACATTATCTACATCGAATAAATGACGCTCCCAAGAGAGGAGACTCGGGTAATAATGGTCACCATGCTCATTCCGAAAAAGGATATCCTTATCCAACAATACTATGGCCGATATTTGACCATTTCGGACAAATTAACTGTTTTTGTTATGAAAAATAACCTGCATAGTAAGAAATAATTCGAAAAAAAAATCTTTTAGCTTCTGTGACAGGACGCTGCGGAGCATGTTATGTGACAGCATAGATCATTTGATTCGCGCATAGACAGAAGGGTTGAGGATAGGCGTCAACATTGGAGAAAACTACTTTATCAAAATTTCAACACTGAAACTCTATATCATTTCATTTGTGGAAGTTATTCAATTATTTTGCGAACTCATTAATCACCCCTCGTATGTACTTCATTTGGCTCTTATTTTAAGCAGTAAATTATATTTTTGTTCCTTGAATTCCTTCAATTGTAGGTGGAACAAATGATTTGCGAAAATTTGTGGATATTGCCATGGCAAATATTGAAGGCGAGGATCTGGAAAGAAACAAAATAAATTGTTTTCATACTGCTACTTTAGCATTTTCGCCATTAATTTTTCTGAAAGATGGCAATTTGAAGACCGTTATACAGAAGCTAGCAGAAGTAAACGAAGTTGTCCAAAAGGATAAGAGGATTCTTCAGCAACTTGTGAATCTCTCTTTCTCTCTCTCTCTCCATAAAGAGTTTCTCATGTTTTACTGACTTTTTTTCCATGAATCGAGAATACTTATTTGATTTTTTAGTTTCATTTATGTATTTTTTTTTATTTTGTTTATTCCAGAGAGACTCTGCACAAAGTGTTAAATGGTTGGATGCAGTTAAAACACAGGGGGTTTCTGAAGAATCTACCAAAAAACTTGCAGAAAATGCTCTTAAAGCGGGGAGGTGGATAGTTGGGTCAAGAAATGATCCTTCCAATGACGCGGTATAGTTTTCTTTGGCATCTATTGGAGATTCATATTTAACCAAAATGCAATCATCAGTGTTCTGTTTTTTGCTGTGCATTACCATATTTAGTAGGTTTATATTTTTATTCTTTTAAATTCCTTCTTCACATGCCTTAAAAGTCCACTTTCATTGGATAAAATAAAAAATAGTAAATGAATTGATTAAAGAGAAAAATAGAGATTTTACAAATACATATTATTTATTTATTTTTTTTACTTTCTAGATCTATATTTACTTATTCAAAGAACTCGTATTTTTACACACAGGCTCAAATTCTGTCGAAATTTTACATTTTTTAATTATAATTATGATTATAGTCAACACACAAGTGATTTGATTCAATAGTATTATGCAAGGAAGTTGGGATAAAACTGAAATGTTTATTTAATGATGACAATACGTTTAAATGAAAACTTCAAGACAAAACAGTTTTCACACAATAGGCCCAATTTTCCTTTGGATATTTTCTAAACTATATTACTTGAAACATCTGTGTTAAAAAATAAATGCTTTTTAAAAACTTAATGTTTTCGCAACCTTTCAAGAATTACAGTCCGAATAGCTCTATTGATAAATAACTTCGACATGGCAGTTGTTAAGAGTTGAATAAAATTCTTTATTAAATATTATTTCTGAAAATGAGTTGAAGAAAAAAGAAATATCAAGGTGTTTTTTCATAGTTCTGTCATATATATTTATTTTATCTTTGTTGATGCCTTCAGTGTAGATATTACATTGATTTTAAAATTATTTAACACCTGTGTATCCTTGTATTGTTTTGTTTACATTATTTGCCGGCTTTTCAAGGCATTGCATTTTAACTTTCAAGCCTAGTAATGCAGAATTTTTAGATATGATTAAAATTTTGGGATTGGTTTAAAACGAGATAGTATTTGTAATTAAGCCAGAAGATGAGAGATGTATTGAAATGGACATACAAATGGCAGATTCTGTAAAGAGATGCACCTTCAAAGAAATTTTAGATATTCAAAGTCGACTGATTCTGATAGGGAGTACATCAGACAAAGATAGACAGCTGGTGGAAGATTTCATAGAGGTAATCATTTAGATTGAAATTCTATTATTTTGTTTTAAATGAGCTTTTTAGCTCACCTGAGACGAAGGCTCAAGTGAGCTTTTCTGATCACAATTTGTCCGTTGTCTGTCGTTGTCGTCGTCGTAAACTTTTTAAGTTTTCATCTTCTTTTCAAGAACCACTGGGCCAATTTTAACCAAATTTGCTACAAAGTATTCATGAGTAAAGGGAATTCATGTTTGTTCAAATGAAGGGCCACGCCCTTTTCCAAGGAGAGATAATTTTGAATTAGAGAAAAATTAATGGCATTTTTAAAAAATCTTCTTCTCAAGAACCACTGGGCCAGGAAAGATGAAACTCATATGGAATCATCACCAGGTAGTGTAGATTCAAATTTGTTCAAATCATGACCCTCGGGGGTAGGGTGGGGCTAAAATGGCCGACAAAATTTTTACATAGGAATATATAGGAAAATTCTTTAAAAATCTTCTTCTCAAGAACCACTGGGCCAGGAAAGATGAAACTCATGTGGAATCATCACCAGGTAGTGTAGATTCATGTTTGTTCAAATCATGACCCCGGGAGTAAGGTGGGTCCAAAATGGCAGATAAAAATTTTACATAGGGATATATAGGGAAACCTTTTAAAATCCTTTTTTCAAGAACTTCAAATCCATGCTTAGTGATATTTATATGCATTCATCCTCAGGTAGTGTAGATTCATGTTTGTTCAAACCATGACCCCCTAGGAGGTTAAAATTCACCCCCCCTTCCCAAACTCAGTAAACTTTCAGTTCGGATCTGATATGTGCTTTTTCCTAGCAAATTGCTCAGGTGAGCGATGTGGCCCCTGGGCCTCTTGTTTGTATATTTTTATAGCCTTTTTTTTTTAAAATATAATACCAGGGGATGCTCACTCCTTCATGGCACCTGATCCCACCTCTGATGCTTTGGAGGTCCGTGTTAGCTCTGCTCCTATTTTGTATTGTTTTATGGACTTTGATATTGAATACTGTTCGTTATCTCCATACCCTTCATTTCAAAGTCACACATTTAACCTATAAGGTGAAGATGAATCTGACATGATTCCAATTTATACATTTCTTCATATCACAAGTTAATGTTGTGGTTAGGGGTTTCAAAATTATCCAATACTTTGTTAAAGTTCCAGCTATAATTAAATATGATTTTTAACCAAAGAATTATAATGATATGATTAAAGTTTCTAGGCTGATTTGAATCTTTGTTAATTATTTTAGCTTGTAGAAACGCTTCATCGACTTGGCAAGGCATTGACACAGATTAAGAACTCTGGATGTTTTCTTTTTCACACTCTTTCGATGACATTTCAAATTAGTTCAGACGAAAATGTATGCAGTATCAAACTAGAGGAATCAGAAATTAATGGGAAGCGTAATGACAACCCAGAGGATTCAAACATCTGCTCTTACATGGAGCGCGTTGCTGAATATTTGGAGAAACACTTTACCGAATGGCATGATATTGTTACAAAGCAAAGAAAGGATCATCATTTTCTGAACTTCTATACCATGAAACAAATAATTGTTTTGCAAAAGGAATTGGTAAAGTTGAAAAGAGGTCAGCCTGTAAATGCTCAAGCAATGTCTTTACTTTGTTTGGTTAATCCAGATTGCACCCAACAGAAGGTATCAACAGCATTTCATGCACGGAAAAATGAAATTGGTAAGTTTGAAGTTGTTTAAGTCTTTTCAATTTATTAACATTGTATAAAATAAGGCTAGATTTAAAAGATATTTATAATTAATACTTTTACTATTGAAGAAAGAGCTTCAGAATACAGCTTGACGGAGCAAATAAAAAGATCCTTTATCCAAGGTAAATTATACTAAATTCCTAGCTAGAACTTTATAAGATGATGAAAAACTATTTAAAGCTTAGAACATTAATTGTTTCTTTTTACCTCATTTTATACAATTAATGGTTTGAAAAATAGCTTTTTTTGCGGACACTGCATTCATGTGGTGTATCTTATTTGATATCTATAGTCTAGCTAGATTTTGAATACATGTGGTAGTTTGTAAGATAGTTACATATTCATTTACATCTAATGGTTGCATTGTTTTTATTGAGAATTTATAGAGAATAAAATGCGCCTCATTTTCAGAGAAGGAATGACATTTTCTCAGATGATGGAAGAAATGAACAGTTTGTGGTTACTTTTTAAGGAGTATCTAATCGACGGAGAGTCAAACTACCTCAGTTTGAATAACTTGGGGATTCTTTTAAAATCTCTTGCTGGTATGTGAGCTTCGAGATTTTCTTTTTTTTCTGAACAATATTTTCATATTCGAAATTTTCAATAAAATAAATATAGAAATTGTACTTTCATTTCCACGAGTGAACAAACAGCTCAGTCAAAATGTTATTCCACTTAAACGTAGTCCATTTTCTGTCATTATAACCAGAGTACAGACAATTGTTTCTATAAAGAATATCAGCAGTCTTGTTTAAAGTCATTATTTTATAAGTTCTATAGTCGATACAATGCCCTTGACGGAGAATACAATTTATCATCGAGTCAAATGATGACTGAGAATTTCATACTTATTGTTAGGCCATTATTTGTACACTGAATTAAGGATATCCGATCCTCAGCCAGGAAGGATAACTCCAAAAATTAGTATTTAATTTGAAATGCATCAAAATGAAGCTTGAAAATGAAATTTGTTATGCAACAATTTTCATTTTATTAATATTAATAAGATTCAAGGTTTTTTGAGGCCTTAGAAAAGGTCTTATAAAAGTTGACATTTGTACCCTATTAAAGGAAAAAAAAGTTAATATAGTTTAAGAGAACTAAGATTTTTTTGTATACAGCCTTAGATACCAATGCTTATTAGCATGATATGAAATGAGAAGTGATTTATGGTGTGTAGCAATGATAGCAAAAGCCTTTTACACCATGTATTATAAAATACATGACGGAAATAGAAGACAAAAAATACCAAATTAGTATTAAAATCATGACAATTTCTATGATTGCCTGGATACCTATCATTTTTTAACATTAAATATACTTGTTGATCAATTTGCAGTTAGAAAATGCATTGCTGATATTCCAATTCGCCTTTTCTGCATATTGGAGATTTGACAATTTTCCCTATATAATATGATTAATTTTAATCTTTAAAGAAAAACTGTGGATAAAATTACATAACTTTGTGGATTCAGAGATACTTTTATTAGTATTTTGATTACTTAACTGCTAATTTTATATACCTGAGGATCGGACTACCTTAACGACGGATTTTTCCGTTATTTCCGGATCATGACAAGGACTACACGGTGAGTATAACCGGTTGACAGGTTATTCTCACTCCTCCATTGAACCCAATTCCACCTCTGATATTTGGGAGGTCCTTCTTTGCTCTGCTCCTATTTTGTACTGTATTATGGACTTTTCAGCCTGAATACTATTTGTTA
Organism: Saccostrea cuccullata; assembly: GCF_032062105.1. Classification (NCBI taxonomy): domain Eukaryota; kingdom Metazoa; phylum Mollusca; class Bivalvia; order Ostreida; family Ostreidae; genus Saccostrea; species Saccostrea cuccullata. Next base: position 42,210 of record NW_026931693.1, read on the forward strand.
TCTCCATATATTTCATGAAGATAAGCTTATTGATTTTTTTCAGAATCTAACATTCCTGCAAAAAATGTGCTGCAAACAAAATATGAACATTAATATCATTTTGAAAGATAAATGAAAGTCATTTTTAAATGCAAATATCCTTTAAAAATGTTATTTCAACTTTGTCCAAATTATACCCCAGGGTGAGGTGAGGTTATAAAGGTTATCTTTTCTATTAACACAAAATATATTCCTTTTCAAGAACAAGTCTATTATATGTAAACTTGATGATAACCCTGAATAGTCTGTCAATCAATTATAGCGAATTGTTGAATGAATGGTTTTCATTTATCTAGTGTATATTTTTGTGACCCACGTGTGTTGTGAGCTTTATCTTATTGAAGAAGTTTACAAGTACAGTATTTTATCCGTATTATATTTGATTTTCCTTAATCTTGGGATTTTTACCAGGTATTTGTCTGAATTCCTTTAATATAACTTTATGAACTTCTCTTTGATTTTTATAGAATATACTCGCTTGCACAGACATTTTGGTGAACCTTTGAAGAGTGGAGAACCAAATCTCTGTATTTTCAGATCAGGTATACTTTCATAGTTTCAATCATAGTAAAAGACGTTTTTCCTTAATATAAATATGTACAGATAACTCACACTTTTAACAAAAGAAATCACACCTAACTATGGTACACGATTTGTTAGATCCCACAAATAAACATATTTTGTTTTATAATACGAAAATAATAGTTCATGGATCTACCTTATTATTTTTATTTTTACTCTCTTATCATTTCGATATATACATTGTAAGCATTATACCGGTATACAAGATTACTGTTCTTGACAAATACTTAAGTCGTGAAGGGAAATGCTTGCAAAAAATATATCACTATTTTATTTAGGTGACTTGATTAAGAAAGTCTTACATTGTATCGGCAATCCTCACCAAGAAACCCAAATTCCATGCCTCGTTATGAAGAAGTACTATTTTGTAAAGAAAATACGACAACGGAAGAGGTCAGTTGGAGTACAAAGACGCTACACACACAAACATATATCGGAATTTCGAAAATCATAGATCATGAATATTCAGCATGTTTATTTTCGGTTTTGCCTGCAGAGTAGAACAACACTTAGGGATCACTTAACCCGGCTCTGTTGCTATCTGTCCGTCCGTCTGTGCCTTATGCCTTTTGTTGATTACCATTGTGCTAACTTTTAAAGCTTTGAAGTTGACCTTCGACCTTACTTAAAAATAGTATATAGAGCCAATATACAGTTTAACATACCAAAATTATACTATTTTACCCTTATGTGTATGTCCATCAGTATGTCGAGCTGTCAAATAATTTCAAGTTCGTTATTCATTTTATTCTTGAAAGTTAAGAATCATGTATTATTCAATTGTCATATTTTATATTGTTAATTGTCTATCGAAGTAATTTTATTCGAGGCTTTTTTCCTTGTTTGCCTGTCTAGTCTAAGAGTTAGCTACATTTTTATTGATGCGTTAAGGCATGCGACACATGCGTTTGTTGGAAGAATCTAGATTTTTAACAATAAATATACTTCATACCTTTGTTTAGATTGATATATTTTGGCGTCGTACCCTTGGTCCTATTGGAAAGACCGCATCTATACCTTGATGTTTGCGGACAGACTAAATTTCTGGTTGCCAAACAAGCAGCAGAAAATTTACGCAATCTTCTTCTGGAGAAAGAGATCAAAGGTATAAAGAATTAAGATTAACATCTAAAAATCGTTTTTGTTTTTGTCTAAAAGTAAGATGAAAGTTGAATTATGTAATTTATCATTGCAGAATTTCAGTTGGTAATATTCTGCAGCTCAGAAAATGAAGCAAAGTCTGTAATTGTAGCAGAACTGAACAAATACCGAAGAAATCCGCCTCTTCACATTGTTTTGTCAGATATTAAACATTATGTAAAGGATAATGTATTGAGGAGGAAAGGGCCGAACTCGTAAGCATATTTATTTTACAAAATGAAGAAATTCTAATTTAAGTTTTGATCGTTAAATAGTTAGCAAAGTAAAAAAAATGCATACTTATTTTTACTCAGAGTAAGCTTGGTTATCTCGAAAAGACCAGGACTTGGCAAAACATTCTGGAAAAGGAAAACGTCAAATTGATTCCCAATGTAAATCTCATCGGCGTACCTCTGTATCAGAGGCGATCAGATGTTGACAAAGTTATGACCGTTCTTCAAAAACACCGTGATAAAGATGGAAGAAATGTCCACATTGATATTTCTCCAGAGGTTACTAAAGTGCATTTTAAGATTTATTATATGCATGTCTTTTTCATATTAGTTTATGTACATGCATATTGAATAAACGAATTATGTTTCAGGTTTCTGAAGGCGTAGATTACCTTTTGTTCAACCTGGTGATAATCAAAACTTTGATTGACAGTTCAGGAAATATATGGATAAGAAAACCAGAAGACTTTTATATCATTAATATTATGTGTTCAAGAGGTATAGTCAGAGGACTCATAGTTTTGTTTATATACAGCTGTATACAAGTACATATTCCTTGAATCAATAGATAAGATACTAAAAACTTTTTCGAAATTTAATAGGTCGGAAAATTTCACAAAATACTAGAGATTCTACCAGTGATGGAATGTAGATCCCCCCCAAAAAAAGTATTCACACAGAAAAACTTTCAGGTAAATGTTTTTCTTTGTGAAATTTGAATGGAAATTGTTTTACTAGTAAACAACAGTTATGGCTTATAATGATTAGTTTTAACACAATTTGTTTTTTTTTCATTTGAAGACAAAGACCAGGGATTTGTCATGAAGAATTCAAGTCAGAAGTATTTCAAAGACCATACCAATATTTAAAGAAGTTTAAAACAAAAAATCTAACCGGGCAGTTTCCGTTACAAAAGTCCAGATGGAAATCCAAAGGATTGTTTGGATATTCTTCTAAGGTATGATTATTGCCAGGATTTGGCGCTTATTTTGATTGTGCATTTTATGATAATATCTTCTAGAAATACCATTAAACAGGGCATGCTTACTTATCTTAGGCACCTGATACCATCTCTGGAATTTCCAGGGGGGTCCTTTTTCATACTTTCTTCTTAAATTTGTATAGTTTAAAGATTTTTTTTAGATCAAACTCTGATCGTTATCTTCAGTGTGATAAATTCTGTGAATTACCAGGTAAATTATTGATAATTTTTCTAATAGATCATGATAATATATTTTCCTTAATACGCTATTTAGATCACCTGAGTCGAAGGCTCAAGTCAGCTTTTTTGATCAAAATTTGTCCGTTGTCTGTCGTTGTTGGTGTTGGTGTTATTGTGGTTTTTTCACATTTTCATCTTCTTCTCACAAACCACTGGGCTGACTCAACTAAACCTAGTACAGAGAATCTTTGGGTAAAGGGATTCAAGTTTGTTCAAATCAAAGTAATGTCCTCTTCCAAGGGGAGATAATTATGAATTAGTAAAAAAAATTGATGACATCATATGAAAAATTCTCTTCTCAATAACCACTGGGCCGGGAAAGATGAAACTCACGTGGAAGCATCCTCTGGTAGTGTAGATTCAATTTTATACAAATCATGATCCCCTGACATAGGATGGGCCACAATTTGAGATCAAATTTTAACATAGGAATACATAGGATTTTTTTTTCATAAAAATCTTCTCAAGAACCACTGGGCTAGAAATATGAAACTCATGTGGAAGCATCCTCAGATAGTGTTTATTCAAGTTTTGATCAAATCATGACCCCCCGGGGGTATGGTGGGGCCACAATGGGGATCAAAGTTTCACAGGAATACATAAGGAAAATCTTTAAAAATCCTCTTCTCCAGACCCCAGGGCCAGGAAATTGAAACTCATTTGGGAGCATCCTCTTGTAATATAGATTCAAGTATGTTAATATTATGGCCCCGGGGAAGGGTGGGCTCAATGGGGGATAAAAGTTTAATAGTGATACATAGGACAAATCTTTAAAAATCTTCTTCTCCGGAACCACCGGGCCAGGAAATATGAAACTCATGTGGAAGCATCTTCTTGTAGTATATATTCAAGAGTGTTAAAATCATGACCCGGGAAAGGGTAGGGTATCAAAGTTTATCATAGGAATACATAGAACAAATCTTAAAAATCTTCTCAAGAACAACAGAACAACAAAGCCATGATTGATCATCAAAATAAAAGCATCAAAAAGGTAATTCAGATTTAGATTTGTTCAAATCATAGCCAAGCAGGAGAATAGAGGAGCCATTAAAGTGGATCATAGTTATACAATGGAATATAAAGGCTACATCAATCAAAATTTTCATTTTATATACAGCAAAGCCTTGATTTGATTTGAACATACTTTATTATGTAAAAAATACATAAACGGATTGGGCAGCAGGCATGGTCAATATAAGCCCTCTCCAAAACAGCAAAGCCTTATTTATCATAATGATCAATTTAAAAACATTCTTAGGAATTGTAGATTTGAGTTTGAACCCCCTTCCTGGGAACCCTTTTTTACATTTAACTTTTCAAAACTGAATTGATTTTTGCTATTACTTTGCCAGTTGCTAGGTAAGCGATGTGACCCCTGTTAATGTGCCTCTTGTTATATTTCTAAGAACTCATTTTCAAAATACATGTAAATTCAATTATATTCACAGATTTTGTGGAGTTAAGACCCCACCTGGTCAGAGTTGAAGCAATTTGTTCGCTTTCTGAACAGGCAACTTGGGACTACGAAAGAAGTAACTTTTGTACAGCTGCTTCGGAGCAAGACCTACCAGGATTCTGCTCATTTGTTGTGCGCTTTCTCGTGAGAATGTCTGAGGTATTGGATTGGTATTTTGCTAAACAATTGATTTTTTTCAGTACAAATGTTCTTAAATTGACATGTGTATTTAAACTTCGAAAAAATTTTGAATATTTACATAGAATAAAGTAAAGAAGTTCTAATTATTTATGGTAAATAAGGGGGTTGAAAAATATACTTTATGGTTTTAAGATTACTGATTTTATCATTTTAAAGGATTTTGCAACAAGATCAATAGAAATAAGTGAGCAACTAGGCCAAGAAGCTATGCGAATGAATGTGGATTAAATAAATTAAAGAATTATGAAATGAGAAGATCTTGGGAGGTGGGTATATTGTTTTCTTATTAAGATTCTACGTAGTCCTAAATACTTTGTAATTGTAAAATTATTCTAGCGTCTAGTCTCTTGGAGAATGAATTGGTCATTTGGTGACATACTCTCAAGATTATAATCATACTACTGATAGCCAGTACAATCAAGGCCAGAGGGCCTTTTTCAACATTTTTTCAATTTTTTTTAAGTAAATGACTTTCACCTTTGCTTTGTGAAGGTCACATCCTTACCTTTTTTTCAATGCTGATGGAGGAACATTTACTTTTGCTGGGTTTAACATCAAAAAAAACCTTAAACCTCATTGACCAGAAGACCAATTCCATATTAGAGGAAAAGATACTCACAAAAGAATTATATGATGCATTGAACTCCCGAAAGTTGAACTTAATGAGCAGATGTTTACTTTCTAGGTAACTTAAGCCAGGTGTTACCTTTAAAAAAATTTTAAAAGCTGAATTAAACGATGCTTATGTTAACTGGTAGTTTAAAAGTGGTTAAAAAATTTACGCTCAATACTTTTCCTTATATGCATATTTATTACATTTTATCTTTTAATTTTTATAAAAATTTTTAAAACAATGTTTATGAGTAAAATTTGAGAGATCAAATATTTAAATTTATGTTGTTCTACAATTTTGTAATTAATGTTTTTATGACGTCAGAGTTTTAACGATCACAATTATAAAATTCAAAAACTAATTGGTCTTATAATTTACACAATTTAACATTTTTATCATGTTTTAAAAGCAAATCCTTTTTTTAATGAAATATATAATATTGTTTCCCATTTTATATTTTTTAAATATTTTATTAGGAAGAAACTGCTTGAAAAGATGTGGAAGTGTATGGGAAGTTTGACTATGAGCACCCGGACACAACTTACAAGTTAAGCGGATAACGTGAAGAAGATGCTAGCTATATATATAGTTTCAGGTTCAATGTAATTTTTAAATAACATTTTTTATCTTGTGTGAGTTTTATATTTGGCTGTTGTTTTTTTTTTGGGGGGGGGGGGGATAAAATGAAGGCCCCACAATGGTTATTCCTGTGCCAAAGCTAAAAGTCGCTTTTTGAGTTCATTAAACTTTCAATATCAATACAAATATGAAAACATGTACAGTACTTTTTTAACTCAATTTTTATATTTATGCTTTATTAGGAATATTGTTGTATCACCAAACTGCCCTTTTTTGAAACAAGAACTAATAAATAAAACTTAATAAAAAAAAATAATATTTTTCAAAGGAAATATTCACTCAAGCACAATTTCATATTCCATACTAGGGATAATTAGGTAAGATTCAAATCTTTTATGAATACACAAATTTCTCATGAAATTTTATGTTAAAGGGATTTTGAATGGAAACATATATATAATATTTTGTTACGGAGATATTTTGAAAAGATAATTTTTCATATTCTTGAGAGACACTCAAAAATCTTGGATATCTAGTTCATTTCTGACAAGTGAGTGTTATATATTTAGCTGTATTGCGGTGTCATTTTTATCATTTGGAAAAGTTTGAAAAATTTATTTGGATAAAAAAACATGCGTATGCCCGGGGTTTGGTTTTGTGGATGATTTTTTTTTAAAAAAAAAAAAGTATTTCCGGTTTACATGCTTTAAGTTTGTACTTATTGCCATCATGTAGGTCACCCACTATATTTAAGTATACACATCTGTTTTAATACTAACGTGATGTGATAACTAACTGATAACTAACTGTTTTCAAAACTTTTTAATATTTTACAGGGCTGGTTCCCTCTTATTATGGGTGAAACTGGGTGTGGTAACAAGGTTAAAATTTTCTTTCTCAGCTACAATGTCCTGAGAGCCCTTCCAGATATGATTTTAATGAAGGTTTAAAATCCCAAGGAAAATTTTCATCTTTTCTCAATTTCATCGACTCTGAGGATGTATGGAACCTTTGATTGTATAATTTTTTTTAAATTATAATTTGATTTTAATTAAAATGGGGGGACGACGAAAAAACATAAAGAATAAGCTATTTTTAGCAAATGAAAAGCCAGGAAAATGTTACCAAGGGTGGTGATATTTTTACCATCTATTCTTTGATGAGGAAAACCTACTGAACATATTGGACTTATAAAAGAAGTGATGTGTGATGGATCTTTTCAAGGAGCACCAATTGAACTTTGCCCTTCACTGAAAATCTCGCTCCTGTAATCCATATCGAAGGTTTCTTTTTTTTTCCTTTCGTTAAAAACTGTTTTAAAAAAAAATAATTATAGTAATATTTAGAATTTTACGTACTTAAAGTGTTCGCAACGTATAGCCCATCTTTTAACCATCAATAAGTACATGTAGCCTGCAACTGAAGTTATTTTGTATTATATGAACAGCCCTAATCATCTGTTTTTCTTTTTTGGCCTTGATTGGGGGGGGGGATAGGAGAGATTTTGCCCCACACATTTTTTTAAATATAAGCTTTTTTGTAGAAAATATTAATTGTATTCAGTGGTTGCCTTTTTTTTGTTACAGCATGCAGCATAGTCAAAATAAGGTTTTCATGTTTTGAGAATTATTTTTTTTCTGTTAAGTATTTCGGTGAACAAATTTTTCCCCTCATCCCCCCCCCTTTTAATACGATACCGATACTACCTGCGTACAATCTACTCAATATTCTTGTAGTGGAGAAAGATCGGCGCTTTAAATGATACAAAAAAAAATCATTTTGCCTTTTTTTCTGTTTTACCCTTTAAAACAAGGTCATTAATTTAAAATATGTTTACTGACAGAAAAAGTGTATGTTTTGTGTTTGGGCCTAACTTTTCCCGAGGAAAAACAAAAAAAAAGATTTTACCCTGAAATATCTAAGGAGTAGAGGAAATGTAATGACTTGGGCCAATTTTATTTTATTGAAGTATCAAATTTTAATAAAAGAACACCTCTTCTCATATGTTCACACATAAGAACAGAATAATGATGAGGGGAAGATTATTGTTCCATGCCTACCAGGTAGTTCATGGCATTTGATGTACATGCATTTTATAAACAACCCAAAATTTTGAGGGTATATACATTATATTTGACCTATA
>NW_026931694.1:0-49268 GCF_032062105.1 Saccostrea cuccullata
GATTACAATCATGCAAACAGTTTGACTGCTTGATGTCCAGGAGTAAAGAAGAAGATTTTTAAAGATTGCATTAATTTTAGTGGTTTTTGACCCCACCCCTCAGGCCCCAGGGGGCAGGGATCATGAAATTCACAATTTATGTTTCCCTTTACCCATAGATGCTATCTGCCAAATTTGGTTGAAATTGGTTCAGTGGTTTCAGAGAAGAAGCTGAAAATGTTAAATGTTAACGCACGATGGACGAACGACGACGGACGAAAAGTGATAGCAATAGGTCACCTGAGTTGAAAGTGACCTAATAAAGCCTTTTGGAAAGGCATAATAACGCCTTTTATAAAGGCGTATTAACGCCTTTTAAAAAGGCGTAATAACGGCTTTGAAGCAAAGGCGTTATAACGCCTTTTAGAAAGGCGTAATAACGCCTTTTAAAAAGGCGTAATACCGCCTTTTGGAAAGGCGTAATAACGCCTTTTAGAATGGAAACTCGTAATAACGCCTTTTTAGAAAGGATTATAATGTTAAAAGGCCGTAATAACGCCTTTTGGAAAAAGGCGTAATAACGAATTTCGCGTTATTACGCCTTTTGAAAAGGCGTTATAACGCCTTTGAAATTTTTTTCTCTCTAGTTTGATCATAAATCACATATTCGTTATATCCCTATCCTCCTTACCAGTTTAATTTATATAGACAGGACTCGCTGTCGGGTATCCGCGCCGGTTGTGACATGTTTGGATGCGGTGAACAATGGCGTAACATTTGGAAGTGGTGACCTCTGTGTCACATTTTACGGCCGTTATTACGGTAAATATATTAATTACTCTTTTAAATTGATTCGTGGCTAATGTGTCGCTAATTAAATTGGTTTTTATTAATTTCTTTCTTTAAAAATGTATTTAAAATTGTGAATGATGCAGTGTTTATCGAAACACATGGCATTCTTTTCCCTCTATCTGATATTTTTGTGCGATAATTAAAAACGTATTTCTTTTACGCAAAAACTGAAGCAGCCAATTTGAAGAAAAATATTATGCAAATACTTTATTTTTTATACGACATGTGTCCAATTCAAAAAACTATTTTAAATCGAGTATAAATATACATACCTATTCAAAAAAGATTACGGTTTGGATACATATAATGTTCCGGTTTGGATGTAAATTAAACCATCTGATGTTACGGTTTGGATAGGTCTATAAGTTCAGTTTTTTTGTATCTTGTAGATGATTAAAAACCAGTTTGCATGTAACAAATGTGAATATGGAGGAAAATTTCATGATATAATAGAATATTCAATCCAAAACCATCCAAATGATGTTTTAAAGGTCAGATCAAAAGAACTGGATATATAACACAGGGAAACTAGGTTTTAGAACACATAACTTTTTGATTATTCCAAAAGTTATCTCTGAAAAGAATAAAAAAAATAACCATTATAAACGACGAGCCAGGAAATTTGAAAATCCAAATCGTTAAGTGTGCAGATGACAATCCCGTCGCAGAAATCCGCAGTCCCTTGGCAAAGAAAATGAAAACAGCAGAATATATCAAAACTAACGTATCAAACTCTGCTACTGATAATGACCATTCTTCCACTGATACAGACTTCTCAACCATATCATGGGAAAACGATGACGAAATTACAGAGTCAGATTAAGAAACATTTAAAAGTTTATTACCATCTGTATTAACTGCAATGCGGGATCATGGTTTTTATGACCTGTGGAAAAAAATTCATGAGATGGTGGCAGCTGGTGCATTTCCAATGAATAATATATCCTACTTACTTTTCTTGGGCGTTGTGCGCTGGTACAGTTCTGATACCACTACAAATATGCGCTATGACGATGTTGTTTCCAAGTTTTGGAGAATTGGATACAAGTTATTTCATGGGCGTTTTCTTCGCTTTATGAGTGGTCCAAAGAACAGAGGAGAAATTCTTATCAATGATTCTAAGAGAGGTCTTTTCAAACCTGTGGATTCGGAAATAAATTTTGCTGTTCCAGTTCAGAAAGTCAAAAAGAAAATGACAGGACCCACGCCGCCAGAAGAAATCAAACCTGGGGTTCTATTACACATGATAGATCTTATAGCTGAACAGTCCACGCCAATGAAAACATACAAATTGTGCTTGGATGGGAAAAAAAATTAAAGGCAGCACAACGGGAATTCTTGGAGATGTGGACCTCTTTGGTCATGAACAAAAACCTACACTTCTTGAAAAACAAAATCGTCTTCAAGATGAATTGTTTCATACAGATTTGATTTTAAAAATTCTTGAAAACATCGACACTGACTTCCTTTTACATTCACTACTTCCAACAATACCAATTAATGTTACAGAGATGCTAAGGAAACTTATTACTTTCCTGAGTGAGAGGTTGAAAGATTTGCGCCCTTATAAAGGTTTCAAAACAAAAGACCTTAGCAAAATTCAAAGATTTGGCTGGAAGCAACTGGAAGACATCTAATCTATGTAACGTCATTAGCGCAATTTCAACCCATCTCTATGATATAGATGCTTGCAACAAGAGAACGCTGAACGCTGTTGATGGATGTGCTTCAGCTTGTGCAGAGCTAAATGATTGCTCAGAATTTTCTACTGAAAGTGTTATGAACTTGGCTGTTTCTGTAAACTATCGACACCTTAGAGATATATAAAAAAAAACATTTTTCAATGAGAACGAGTTCAGACTTATGAAACAGCTCAGTCCTCAGTGGCATGATGTACGGAAGGCAGCAGTAGCTACAGAAAGCACACTATTCACAGCGCTTGGACTAGACACACTAAAGAAGCAACAGGAACACTATGATTTTGTAAAATTTGAGAAAGTAAAACCAGAGCCAGCTGCAAGAATTTAAGAAAGAATGGAGCATGGACAAAGAAATGAAATCAATGCGGTTGCAACATTGGTGGGTAAAGTTTTACCTGCGTTTTATCCAGCATACAATTTTTCAGAAGAAGGTTGTGTAAAGTATGATTTAGATGATTCTTACATCATTGTTAGTCCGGATGGAAGTTGCACAAATTCTGCAGCGAGCCAAACAGAGATTGCAGTTGAAATTAAGTGCCCATTTCCTTCAGAGCCAGGATTGTACAAGTCTCCTGTGTACTACAATATTCCAAAGTATTACATACCTCAAATATTATCGGAGATGGCAGCACTTGAAACAAACTCACTGATTTTTCTTTGTTATGCAAAGGAATCAACAGTGGTTATGGAAGCTTCATTTGATGATGATTTATGGCAACTCTTACTTACAAACATTCGAACAACATATGGTGCTAATGGATTTCGTCCTAAGAAAAAGCCCGAAAACTTGCTTCTTCTTCAGAACAAAATATCTCAGTATATAGAGGAGAAAGTAACTTTCCGAGGAGAATTTAAATCTTTAACAAGCCAAATGTGTCCAGGTTCTACTGGAAGTGTGGAAAATCCATATTGTGAACATACAGAGAAATCGAAAGCTTGGGGCCTTCGTGTTGATAATTTGCTTCAGCTGATGTTTGAATCTCAAGCAGTATTTAGAGAAGCATACAAGCTTACACGACATCGGGCGACAGAATTTTTAGGCTTTTTGGTCTCTGATTTAGACAGGCAAGTATCAACCAATGGTTTATATTCATTGCCCATAGCTTTTGGTATGGAAGGAAATAGTCTTCCTTGGAACATATTACGTGACATGATCGAGCATGTTCTCGATATGTGTGCAAAAGCAGGATTGTATGTTCCAGTTTGTTCATTTGACGGACAGTGGTATCGTCTAACTGTCAGGGATCAGAATGAATTTCCTTTGACACTTTTGCAGCTTCAAAAGGACATTTACCATGAGGTAAAGCGAATGAGTGTTGGTGAAATCACAAACAAAATTTGTAATATGAATCTGATAAATACAGATACCATTCATCAGATGGTGGAAGTGCAGAGAAGTATTGATGGCCTTGTTGTGAATTCAAAAAAATTAGAATCTCTTACGGTATCCCAAAACATCTTGCATATGATCAAAAAATGGAAACAAGGAAAACTTAATAAAGAATATAAAGCTAGTGATCCTCTCCTATGATAGGAATTCGCACATTCAATAGTAGCATTTTCCTTCCTGGCATCCTCTGAAAAGTTCATATCATGAACAACTTGCTCTCATGTACCATAGAATATTGGAACAAATCGGATATAAAGTCCTCGGGGGTAGGGGAATCCGTATGCGCCCCTGGCTTCAAATACAGTGCACAAAACGTGACATATAAACTACGCAAGTTCTTGGTATTTACTAGTGAGTATTTCGGGAATTATTTTAAACTCACCAAGCTGCTGTTTCGCTGAGATTTCCAGTCGTTGAACACTTGAACCATGTTGACTGCCCATGAAGTGTAACGGCTCGTGGTTTTACTTGATTTTTCTAAGCGCACTCATTTCAATGGCCGACACATGTTCTCCGAATCTATAGTATTATCAGTCCATTCCGTAAATTTTCCCCGTTTCAATTCCGGGAACGATCCCAAATACCAATTCTGTAAATCGAAATTCATAAAGTCTTGGCCCCACGGGCCAATTAAAACCGATCGCCCGAGTTCATACATCTGAACTGCTTGACTCGATTGAAAATTATCCACGTCGTAGGCTTGCTGAAAAACGACGATTCTTTACGCTTGACCCATTCTGTCATTTTCGCCAGATCATGGAACAAATGAATTGATTATCTCAAGAAACTGATCACGTGGTACAGTGCTATGAAAATTACCAAATTTGTAAATCCGTTACTTCGATACCAAAAACACTTCGCGTTAAGACTATCACGTGGTTCTGTTTCAGAGTCTTTATTAGTTGATGCAAAGAAAATACCAAATATGGGAAAAGGTCAAATGAAGGGTCATGGGATAAATCAGTTACATGATTGACAGCTCGATGATGCATACAAAATATCGTTTCGTTATTGCAAACTCGGAGGCTAAGGCCTCCTCGCGTGCAATAACTCAACGATATTTTGTATGCATCATCTCGTGTCATCATGTAACTCTTACATATAGCAGAAGAATAATGAAAAGTAAATTCTACAAAAACTGTGCAATTTGTAACAAGGTTAATTTTTGTTTAACAGCTGTTTTTATTACATTTTATTTCGTATTATTACTACCAAGTACTGCTACCGTTTGTTAATGTTATGCACATGGTTATCTTGTACTTGCAAGTAAATGTAACATTAAATAAAATAATGAAAAAATAAGTCATTTAGGCTATGATTTGATAATAACATGCCAAATGAACATGTTTTGCTTTTTAATTCTCCTTCACTCAGTCTTTGTATATAAATATATTTTTAGACGAGCTGATCGCCAACCAGGAGATCAAAATGATAGCATCTGCTCCTGCCACTTTAAGGATGGTAAGAAGGAGGGGGGCCCTGCATATTTTGCATGGAATGAAGGAAAGGCCATGAATTTCTCTGATCCTGAATGTACACAAAGTTGAAGTTATTTTTCAAAATATGACCGACATCTTGTTTTTAGATGGTGGGTGGATGGAGTTTTATTGAGAATATTTTACTAAAAATCTTTAAAAGGGTACATGTATAAACAGAGAAGCTTACAACTGAATAAACAAGATGTGTTTGTAAAACACTGATGCCCCCGTATGGCAACATAGCAAAGATTAAGCTTTTCTTAAATGCAAATTTAATTAATTGGTACCAAAAGTAGGGTATTCTCACTGGAAAACAATTGTGAAATTTGAAAGCAGGCCGATGTTAAAGTTTTTTCAATAAGTACAAAAATCCCCAAGGTCATATGTAATTAGTATCAAATGAAAGGTCTTGCCACATAAAATACTTATGTAGAGCATGAAAGCCCTAGCCCTAACCGTTCAGAGGTTATGGTCAACGTTCAATTTCTAAAAAAGTAGGTCGAACTCCAAGGTCAAGGTCAATGTGTCAAAATTATTGTTATAAAATGTAAGGTCTTGTCATAAGGATCAAATATGTAAAGTATGAAAGCACTGGCCCTAACTCTTTAAAAGTTATGGTCAAGGTTTGCTTTTTTAAAGTAGGTCAGTCTCAAAGGTCAAGGTCAAAAGGTCCAAGTTCTTGGTATCCAATTAAGGGTCTTCTCAAAAGAATTACATATATGAAGTATGAAAGCCGTATCCCTTACCGTTCAAAAGTTATGGCCAAGGTTAGAGTTTTTTCACTAGTACAGAAATCTACAAGGTCAAGGTCAAAGGGCCAAGGTTGTTGGTATTTAGTGAAAGGTCTTTTAACAAACATTACATATGTGAAGTATAAATGTCCTGGTGTCTACTGTTCAAAAGATATGGCCAAAGTAAAATTTTAAAATTTTCATGTAAAAGTGGGTCAAACTCCAAGGTCAAGGTCAAAAGGTCAAATTTGGTGGTACCTAAAGAATGATCTTGTCACAAGGAATATACATATGAAATATGAAAGTCATAGCTCCTCTAATTCAAAAGTTATGGGCAAGGTTAAAGTTTTGCGGACAAACAGACAAACAGAGAGACAGACAGACAGACACGACAAAAACTATATGCCCCTGAAACTACGTTTACGGGGGCATAAAAAATAATTCAAGTTTAATTATTTTACAAAGGAGGAAAAAACTCAAAAGTGAGGAGTCCCTGTCATCTTCACAGATGGACCAGTTGCAGATTCCACAAGCACCAAAATGTCAAGATCAAGAAAAAGTAAAGCTCATTTAAAACACCATTGATGACAAATGACCAACACTGAAAGATTTTCAATAATTTTTAAATTTAATAATATAACAGTTCTTTTAACTGTACATCGAATTACTCATGATTTACAATATATTTTCAGTTGATATCAGAGCACAACTACTCAGCATCCTGCACATTTAACTGTACTCAAGAAAAGCAGCGCCTCTCAACAGAAATACAGCAACTGGAAAAGGAATTGCTTGCCCTAAAAATCGAGTCTAGTTAAAGGAAGCCAATGTCAATTCACAATATTAAAGACAACAAAGAGAAGGTACATTTAAAGGAATTCCAATTGTGATTTTCTATTTCCTAACAATTTCAGTAAAACTTGTTGCCGTTGAGGGATGAACATCTTAGATTGACTGTTATGTTAACATATTTTGTTATTATTGTTGAGTTCATAATATGCAATTTAAAATAACAGAGAAAAAAATCATTTAATTTGCTCTTTGGATGAATAATATCTAAAACCTTCTCTGTATAAACCATGTTTTACTCTATGACGACAATTTTTTATCAGAACACTAAATGTCTCATTTCAACAGTTTTTAAATAAATGCATAGTATGGATAGTAGCAAACCTGACTGTGACTAATATTGTTATTACTTGAAACTAATTTATTTACAATCTTTTCAGTTTTTGGAAATATTTTAATCAGTATTAAAACAAATTTATTTTCAGATGCTTTTGTATACATCCCTACAGTATGACATATTCGAAATCTTAAGTCAGATTGTTACAGCGGTTTGAACTCGATTATTATAATGGCTGGACTCCTTCAATGAAAACAGAGGACCAACTGCTCATTGTACAAGTGAAGTTAAAACTCAATCTGTGGGACACTGACTTGGCTCATAGATTCTGTGTCAGTCGACCAACAGTTTTGAACATCTTTCATACCCTTGTTCATGCGCCATGCACTACACAAGATGCTGTCTGATGGCGTAGTTAATGAATGTTTTCCAAGTCAGCTAAAATGCAAAGGTTTGTTTTAAAATTTATCACTATGAATTGCAAAAATTTTATGCAGTTACATTTATTGTCTTCTTGAAAGTTTGACTGTAAGGCCCAGAAAAAAAATATGTTTATTTCCGCTTTTACCGACCCTAATTTATAGTGCCGACCCAAAATATTTTTTTAATGCTTTTGTCCCATGATGTATCCAACTTTGCAAGCTTTTCAAGACGGAAAGAATTTGGGTCACCTTTCTATTATCAGTTTAAGTCACAGAAATGCTTAAAAACACCATTTCTTTTGTCATTAATGTTAATTTCTATACATGTTTTGATTTTTTGATTAAAGAAGCAAAAAAAAAATTTTCTCAAAAAAAAAATTTTTCCCTACGTACCCTATATATTTTCAGCCTGAAAGCGGAAACAAACATATTTTTTTCTAGGCCTAACACAATCTTTTTTACACAATTACAAATAATCAAATTAATTTTTTTCCAACTTTTTTTCAGGGTCTCTGCCAAAATCTTTCGAGGATTTTTCCTCTGCTAGAGCATCCATGGATGCAATTGAAACAACCCAGGACATCCCAACACATATGGACAATCAGGCCATGGCCTACAGTATGTACAAAAGTCGCCATACTGTTAAAGCAGTGACTTGCATGGCTCCAAACGGTGCACTTACATTTTGCTACATGCTGTACCCAGGTTCTACTTCTGATGTAGCTATTGTACGTCACAGCCAAGTTTTACGAAAGTTCAAAGCTGGAGACCTTATTTTGGCGGACAAAGGTTTCACCATTCATGACCAGTTGCCCCAGGGTGTCTGCTTTAATATACCAGCTTTTTTATAGACATGAGGCCAGTTTACCAAACAAGAAGCAGCACTGTGTTACAAGATTGCTAAAGCACGTATTCATGCGGAAAGAGCCAAAGAGAGGATAAAGAATTACAAGATTCTCCGTCACATCCCATCTACTTACAGACCAATCTCAACAAAAATATTTCAACTCTGTTCTTGTCTTGTAAACTTGCAAGCTCCACTTTTGAAAGAAATTACTTATTATAGATTTGCATTGGTGTGTGACAGTACGTTTTTATTACAAGAATGTTTGGCAATTCCATTCTTCATTTGACAATATAATTTGGAAGAGGGTTTACTTATAATTTTAAATCTCTAGTTTCAAGTATATTTACCTTTAAAGCACAACTCAACAAATTCATGTTTTCAACAATTTATTAACAAAGACAAAAATGTTACATTTTCACTTTGAGAATAACATCTTCAATTCATTAATAAAATGATTCTAAATTTTGATATTCTTTTTTGTGTAGTACATAGATTTTATTAATCATCATTGCTATTTAAAGTAGTCTTATAAGCCAGAAGTTTTATGATGGATTGTGACACATCATATCATACATTTATAAGACTTAGGAACATTCAACACGTTTAACATGATTACCCATTTTCCATTGTTAGAAAATTCTAGAGGTACAATTCTAGAGGTACAAAACCAAGTGTCAAGAAGTTCAAACCAGAACTCAGTTTTCCATCAGTGCTGGAATGAAAATGTTAAAGTAGAAATCTATCAGCTTTGAAACATTTGCTGTCCATTAAATGTCTTTTACTATTCTAATCACAATGCAGTCTACTCTTGTCCACACAATTAAGTCGAAGCATGTTTTGTTACATATGTGTAGTTGGCCTTGAATTTGATGATAGTATGGGTGACTGGTTTTCAGGCACAGGGTATCTTGTTTAAGATCTAAAAAAATCAAACAACACTTAAGTTGTGTTATACCAATTCATATCCCCTCCTTTTTCCACATCTTCATACCATATTGAACAGTTGCACTTGTAAATTAATACATGTATTGAAATCATTTACCAAAATTTTTAATTTCAAAGTACTGGACAATACAGATTTTTAATCCAACTTATAAATTGTTATTTACCTATGAAAAAATCCTTCAAATTTTGTGCCCCATCTGCTACTGTTGAAGATGATGCTGGATATGGACACTTCACCTCTACAATATCAGGAATGGCGTCTTTGGCTTCTGGAGTTTGATAAAATACACTGCATGTTGGTGGTCGAACAACTAAGCCATCAGGTGAAGCTCCCAATACTCTGGATTCATGCAACCATATCCCTTTCAGAAAAAATTATAATACTACTGAATGCAAACAAACCATAATACATGTACAATTGATTTTGTAATGCAAACAAAGTCTAATTAGAGCTTTTATAATCCTTCCACTTCAAAAAGATTCCCAGCAAATTTTCTGGAATATGTTGGTAATTGAATATTTTTTTACAATTGGACTTCAGTAATTAATTTCTGTTTGTCACTAGGATAAGTCCTGTTATTTGTTTTGACACAATGAATGTTAACATGTCAGAGATTGAAGGAATATTATTTTGTGCTGTATACCTGACTGCTCTACAGCTGCATCAAAGTCCTTTTCATACTTTCTCAAAGCATCATCTTCATGAGTGATACCCCATGCAACAGCCTTGATGGAC
Source organism: Saccostrea cuccullata (assembly GCF_032062105.1). Lineage (NCBI taxonomy): Eukaryota > Metazoa > Mollusca > Bivalvia > Ostreida > Ostreidae > Saccostrea > Saccostrea cuccullata. Next base: position 10,207 of record NW_026931694.1, read on the forward strand.
TCCAGATTGTAAGCTGACATAAGCCGTTTTTTCAGTGACAATGTCAATCTGAAGAAGAAAATATGATTTTTAGCGCACCTGAGCCAAAGGCTCAAGTGAGCTTTTCTGATCACATCTTGTCCGTCATCTGTCCGTCTGTCTGTCCGTCTGTAAACTTTTCACATTTTCGACCTCTTCTCAAGAACCACTATGTCAATTTTGACCAAACTTAGTACAAAGCATCCTTGGGTAAAGGGGAATAAAAATTGTTAAAATACAGGGCCAAGTCCTCTCAAAAGGGGAGATAATCAAGAAAAGACAAAAATAGGTTGGGGTCATTAAAAAATCTTCTCCTCAAGAACCACTGGGCCAGAAAAGCTGAAACTTATGTGGAAGCATCCTGGTAAAATGTAGATTCTAAAGTGTTCAAATAATGACCCCCCCCCCGGGGGGGAAGGGCGGGACCACAATGGGGAATCAAAGTTTTATATAGAAATATATAGGAAAAATCTTTGAAAATCTTCTTCTCAAGAACCACTGGGCCAGAAAAGCTGAAACTTATGTGCACATGGAAGGATCATGGGTCAGTGTAGATTTCAAAATGTCTTAATTATGATCAGTGGGGTAGGGTGGGGATGCTTTATGTATTACAAGGGGGAAATCTGGTAAAGAACAGAATGGTCAAAGCTTCTCAGGTGAGCGATGTGGCCCATGAGCCTATTGTTGGTTATTAATCTTATATTTCCTGCATCTATATGTACATAAATCTGTGAGCCAATGCTCACTAGTAATACCCCCGCTCTGATGTAAATAAGCACTATCATGTTTTAAAATATATATACCCAAGTTCAATTACAAGCAGATGCACAGAAAAATATGAAGTTGACATCAGATTCATATCAAAATTAATCCCACCATATGGCATGCCTCAACAAAAGGTGTAATAAAATTTCAAGCATCCGCTATGAATAGCTAATGAGAAAACTGCGACGAAAATTTGTTGTGTGATACAGACAGACAAACAGGAAGTTGATATCTGATTTGAAAAAAAATGTACCGGGTATCCCAAGATATGGCATACCTCAGAGAAGATTTTGTAAAAATTTCAAGCATCTACAACGAGTAGTTGCAGAGAAAACTGTGACGAAAATTTGTTATGTATGAAAAGGACAGACGCACAGACAAACAGGAAGTTGACATCGGATTTCAGCGAAAATGTATCCCACCATATGGCATGCCTCAGAGAAGACTGTGTTAAAATTTCAAGCATCTACGATGAGTAGTTGCTGAGAAAACTGTGACAAAAATTTATTTCGGACGGACACACAGACACACGAAGACACTGACACACGGACAGACACACAAGGATAAAACAGTATACCCCCCTCTCCTTCGGAGCGGGAGTATAAATGTCTAGCCATTACAGTCAAACCTAATTATCTCAAACTCAATGAGACCAAGAAAAATGTTGGAAATATCCGTGGATTCAAGAATAATACATAAAGAGTTATCGAGAATAAAATGTCCCAGTCTTTTATAAATGGTTTGGACTTCAAAATTACTTTGACATATCCATGGAATTTGAGATAATAGGTTTGAGATAACAAAGTTTGACTGTAATTTAAAAAGTCTATTTCACAAAAATTTAATCACACGTCTTACCGCCTTTGCTTAGAACTGAGAACTGCACCAAAGTTGGAAGCTGATATTCTGTATTTCCTTACAATCGACCACATTGGGTTGTCTCGTTGCCCAGTTGTTTCCATTGCAGCTCTTTTAATGGCTTCATCTGACAGGGATAATGCATGTCGTAACCATACCATAGGGGTATCAGAATGAACATACTCTGGTGATGTTAATAGGTCTTCAATTAGAGGTACAGGTGGACCAGGTTCACATGGCTCTGGTTCAAGAATCCATTTCAATGCTGAAAAAATTCATTACTTGTGTCATTCTCAAAAATAATATCCATAATATCCATGTCATGCATATACCAAGTAATTAATATAAGAGTCCATACATTTAATTTTAGTGAACACTGTAATAGTTTTTGTAATGTATGCATTACATTTCAAATTTACAATTCACTTGCAAATACATTTGTATTTGTTCAGAATTGTTCCTGTAAAAAAAAATTGCATGTGGCATTCTTAGTGTGAAAGTGTCATGGAAAAATTGGTGCAAATGTACTTGATTAATATTTACTAAATTATTAACAAGGTTTCATAATGACAGAGTATTAGAATAATAGAAGAATGATCTGATAATTCGCAAGAATATGAAACAAAATATTTTTTTTAATGCATTTGAATGATTTTCTTTCCTTTCAAAAATGTATGCTCGTGTACAAATATGCTATCATATTTATAATATTGTCTTTCCAATTATTCAAAGATCATTATTAATATTTATTACATAGTATGTTCAAAAATTAGGCAATATACATAGCCAACTATATTATGCTCCTCATCTTTGTACATTTGTTCACAATGAAAATTAACCATCGGTCAGTAACAAAATAACAGTTTCATATATATTTCTATTTAAAAATTTGATCATCCCTTGTAGCCCCGTCCTATCCCCGGGGGTCATGATTTGAACAAACTTGAATCTACACTACCTGAGGATGCTTCCATATAAATAGGATCAATTATGGCTTTGTCATTCTTGAGAAGAAGATTTTTAAAGAATTTTCCTATATATTTCTATGTTAAACTTTGGAAGGCCATTGTGGCCCCACCCTACCCCCGGGGGTCATGATTTGAACAAACTTGAATCTACACTACCTGAGGATGTTTCCCCATAAGTTTCATCTTTCCTGGCACAGTGGTTCTTGAGAACAAGATTTTTAAAACATACCATCAAAGAGCAAGAGCCATCTTATGCATAAATTGGCCCTGTCCTTATATCAAATAATTAACTATCACCCTCTTTCCCATTTTATATGTCAAAATAAAGTAGACATTTGGTGCTTTCATTTTCTATAAAAAAAAAATCGTTATGAGAATTCAGATATTGGAAAACAAGTTTGTGAAATTGCAATGTTCTTGAAATTTGCTGAAAACATGTGTATTTGACTACCTTCAGCAAAAAATTAAAATATGAGCACAGTCCACGATCCAAAAAATAAAACATGTTTTGTGATCTTCAGAAGCTGAGCTTTTAGTATGTATTTGCATATTTTGGATCAGAGGTTGTGCTCTGTATGAAATATTGAAAACTAGAAATATATCCATAGGACATGAATGCCCCGCCGAGGATATTTAGTAAAGCAACATGAAAATTTGTATGTGTATAAAATTTGATCAGTTTGGTTCAGGTAGGGGTTATAGTTACTAAGGAATAAAAATGTAGGTCAGATCCAGCAGCCGAAGCAAGTCTGTTATTGTCCATCCCTAGATGCATCATCCATGCAAGTTTGGTTCAGGTAGGGCTTAAAGTTACTTGGGAATAAAAATGTAGGTCAGATCCAGCATCCGAAGCAAGTCTGGTAGTGTCCATCCATAGATGCATCATCCATGCAAGTTTGGTTCAGGCAGGGCTTATAGTTACTTGGGAATGAAAATATAGGTCAGATTCAGCATCCGAAGCAATCCGGTTGTGTCCATCCCTAGATGCATCATCCATGCAAGTTTGGTTCAGGTAGGGCTTATAGTTACTTGGGAATGAAAATATAGGTCAGATCCAGCATCTGAAGCAAGTCTGGTAGTGTCCATCCCTAGATGCATCATCCATGCAAGTTTGGTTCGGGTAGGGCTTACAGTTACTTGGGAATGAAAATGTAGGTCAGATTCAGCATCCAAAGCAAGTCTGGTAGTGTCCATCTCTATATGCATCATCTATGCAAGTTTCATTTGGGTAGGGCTTATAGTTCCTTAGGAATGAACCTGCTCCAAAAACTTTAACCTGGTCACTCATCAAAAAAATGTAGGTCAGATCCAGCATCCGAAGCAAGTCTGGTAGTGTTCATCAATAGATCCATCGTCCATGAAAGTTTGGATTGGGTAGGGCTTATAGTTCCTTGGAAATGGACCTGCTCCAAAAACTTTAACCTGGTCACTTATCTGGAAAATGTAGGTCAGATCCAGCATCCGAAGCAAGTCTGGAAGTCTTCATCCCTAGATGCATCATCCGTGCAAGTTTGTATCAACATGTGAAGTTTGATAGCACCATCTTGAATGGTATGTTCAAATCTGAGCTAAACACCAATTTAAGAAAAGTGAAGTCAAGGTCAAAGGAAAGGTCAGGGTCAAAAAATGTTGATGCAGTTGCATAGCTCTCATCTATATCTATCAGCATATGAAGTTGAAAATGTCTTAGATAGTTTCAAAGAAACTTAGCTTTAAACAGAGCTAAACGCAAAGTGTGACGGAAGGACGGAAGGACAGAAGGACGGAAAGACGGAAGACGGACATGACAAACACTATATGCCCCGGCCATATTCATGGCGGGGCATAAAAATGCTTCAATGTTAGGCCATTTTCAAAGAAATTTACACGATATGAGGAAAATGACGCATTTTATGACATCATAATGCATTGACTTGGTGGGAAATCACGTCACGGTTAACAGATACATGGTCACCAACACTCCAAGTGATAAATGCTGCATTTGCAACCTTAACAGAGCGGTTTTGATTTTTCGGAAATTCTCAGGGCCAAATTAGGCCCAACGTGGCTCAAGCTCTTTTCATTAATTTCCAATTATCTCCCCTTGAATGAGGGCATGGCCCTTCATTTGAATAAACTTGAATCCCCTTCACCCAAGGATGCTTTGTGGCAAGTTTGGTTGAAATTGGTCCAGGGGTTCTTGAGAAGAAGTCGAAAATATGAAAAGTTTACAGACAGACAGATGGACAGACAGCTAGATAGACGGACACCGGACAAAATGTGATCAGAAAAGAGCTAAAATAAAACATTCCTCACCACAAAAGTCAGAAGAATATAGGGACCACCACCAGTAACATGTTTCTGGGAAGAACCAAAGCCATAAGAGAATCCATGCAGAGATAAATATCAATAGTCCTGAAGCTTCGATGCAGGACCAGGTACGAGAATTGCTACAAACACTACTCCGGAGACTTACCTATTATCCTATGATGTAACGTGCTTTTCCCACTCTGCGGCTGGTTCCCTCATAAGCTGGTACCGAGGACAGTTCAGGATGTCCTGTCAACTTTATTCCTCAACTTCCTGTCTTGGACTGAAAAGCAATAAGTGAAAATCTTTAGTGTTGCCTAGTGACTTTGAATTAAAAAGAAAGTTGCAAGATTGTGAAGGGAGGGGGGGTATTGATGCTGTGCATTTTAATAAAATGTACGAAATCTGTATTTCACAGTTTAATGCATTCATGTATTTTTGTGAATTGTCTTAAATGTAATAATTGTTGCTATGTATTATTAAGCACTAATTCTACTCAACTGCATGTGTATATGGGGAAAATGTGGATATGTAAATGATGTATAATATGTGTAAAATGTGACATTTTCTTATATGAGGGAGTCTGTTCATGTAATTTTTTTTTCATTAATTATTTTATTTATCTTGATAAAATTATTTCAATTAATAATATTGTTTTTCTTACCTGTCTGATGAACTCAACAAAGGTTACAGAGGTGAATGGTAGAAATATGGGTATTATGGTTGTAAAAACTCTCCGTTGTTGACCAATGCTGCACTGTAAAATCACCATTTTGGATCTTTAAAAGGGGAGGCTACTCCTGAAATCAAAGAAATTGTTGTAAAAATAAGTAACCTGATTTTTCTTAAAGTCTCACACAAGGAAATAATTTCACTATATGTTACTATATAGCTTTAATTAAATAAATTAATTAACTAGACTCTCAGCAGATAATTCATGAATGAAAAAATAAAGATTAATACTTAGACAAAAATTTGAGATCAGAAAAAATATACCCCTTATTCGGCTTTTAAGAAAGAAAATTGAGAGCAATCATACCTATACCCCGAAATACACATGGGCAAACAGCCAACACACCATCAAGGAAGTTACATCGATCATGCATACCTTAAAAAAAATTCCCTTTGATTCAGTGGCACAATTCTGCTGATATGATATTCCTAGTGCATGAGTTCAAAATTAAAACTGTAGACCTACATAAAGTTGCTGAAAATAAAAAAAGAAAAGAAATATTATTGTCTCTATAGACATAGAACTACATTAGACTGAGTTCATTTTGATTGGCTATCTCCTTGCATAAGACCTTTAAGGGGTAATTTTATGCTATTTACCATGTGCACGGATTGCCATAAAACATAAGGAAAAATACCAGCCTTACAATTCACTTGACCTTGACCTTTGGCATACTTTACTAAGAATACCCAGGACAATTTGGTTTAATTTAAGACTTTTGAATTTTTAGTGGCAGGTTTTGATAAAATAACCGTTTAATATACTTATGAGCTTATAAAACTGTTCTTTAAAACTGTATGATATAGAGTGTAAAAACTTTGAAACATGTTTGGAAAGTATTATCGCGCACATGTGATATGGGATAATATCACCACAGAAAGATCAAAGAAAATCACCACAGATATGCGACAATAATTTTTATCATTGTTTATTGCTTGTCAAGAATATGATATATCATTACATATATTATTTATCATTACATATATTACGATTTTTTGAATTTATTATTTCAGGCTGTAAAAACAGCTTTCAAATATTAAGAAATTTTTAATACATTTACTATGAAAATAATTGGACAAATTTGTGAATGTAAATAATCAATCATGCATAACAATTAATCTTTTCCTGACAGCCAACTTCTCCTAAAAATTTGTCGTGTTATTTATTTATTTATTGCAAAGTCGTCCCTGGACTAGTGCTACGGTCAATAGGCCAATTTCGAACCCTGCGTGGTGAGAGTTTGTCCCGAGACACAGTTAGATTATTCTAACTAGCACCTATATAAAATCATACCGATTAATCAACATCACTACAATATGAGGACCTTAAAATAGGATAAAACATTCTCCAGCAGTTAGCCATTAAATTGTTTTTGATCATGTTGATGTCGTGAGTCAAATTAATGTTCTTGATTCCCACTTTTCACGTTATCAGGTTATGACTGACTTAATTAGTGCTTCGTGATACCAAAACAATACATTTTCAAAATATAGTTTTACCTATAATTTAACTTAAGGTTGAATTCGCCAATTTCACACTTGCAAAGTTGTGTGCACGCATGCATCAGCCTCAGGATGTCGATCGCCGTTCCGGCTACTTTCGTTATTTCCAACCAATGAAAATTGTCCTTACTTTACTGAAGTACTGTTGCGTCATATTGCACGCATCACTGAATTGTAGAACACACATCACAAGATTTCGAATATACATCACAAGATTATCGAACATACATCACAAGATTTCGAATATACATCACAAGATTTCGAACATACATCACAAGATTATAGAATATACATCACAAGATTTCGAATATACATCACAAGATTTCGAACATACATCACAAGATTTCGAATATACATCGCAAGATTATAGAATATACATCACAAGATTTCGAATATACATCACAAGATTTCGAACACATCACAAGATTATTGAATATACATCACAAGATTTTGAACATACATCACAAGATTATTAAATATACATCACAGGATTTTGAATATACATCACAAGATATTGAGCATACATCACAAGTAATAGAATATACATTACAAGATTTCGAATATACATTAAAAGATATTGAACATACATCACAAGATTTTGAATATACATCACAAGATATTGAACATACATCACAAGATTTTGAATATATATCACAAGATTTAGAACATACATCAGAAGATTTTCGAATATAGCAACGTTTGACATGCCATATGATGTATGTTCGAAATCTTGTGTGATCTTGTGATTTATATTCAAAATCTTGTGATGTATGTTCAATATCTTGTGATGTATATTCAAAAACTTGTGATGTATATTTTATAATCTTGTGATGTAAGTTCAAAATCTCGTGATGTATATTCAATAATCTTGTGATGCATGTTCGAAATCTTGTGATGTATATTCGAAATCTTGTGATTTATGTTCGATATCGAAATCTTGTGATGTATATTCGAAATCTTGTGATGTATATTCTATAATCTTGTGATGTATGTTCGAAATTTTGTGATGTATATTCGAAATCTTGTTATGTATGTTCGATAATCTTGTGATGTATATTCGAAATCTTGTGATGTGTGTTCTACAATTCAGTGATGCGTGCAATATCACGCAACAGTACTTCAGAAAAGTAAGGACAATTTTCATTGGTTAGAGATAACGAAAGTAGCTGCAGAGCGGGGATCGACATCCTGAGGCTGATGCATGCACACAACTTTGCAAGTGTGAAATTAGCGAATTCAACCTAAAGTCAAAATTATAGGTAATACTATATTTTGAAAATGTATTGTTTTGGTATCACGAAGCACTAATTAAGTCAGTCATAACGTGAAAAGTGGGAATCAAGAACATTAACTTGACTCACGACATCAACATGATCAAAAACAATCTAATGGCTAACTGTTGGAGAATGTTTTATTTTATCCTATTTTAAGGTCCTCATATTGTAGTGATGTTGATTAATCGGTATGATTTTATATAGGTGCTAGTTAGAATAATCTAACTGTGTCTCGGGACAAACTCTCACCACGCAGGGTTCGAAATTGGCCCATTGACCGTAGTCCAGGGACGACTTTGCAATAAATAAATAAATAACAAGACACATTTTTAGGAGAAGGTGGCTGTCAGAAAAAGATTAATTGTCATGCATGATTGATTATTGACATTCACAAATTTGTCCAATTATTTTTACAGTGAATGTATTAAAAAATTCTTAATATTTGAAAGCTGACTGTTTTTACAGCCTGAAATAATAAATTCAAAAAATCGTAATATATGTAATGCTATATCATATTCTTGACAATCAATAAACAATGATAAAAATTATTGTCGCATATCTGCTGTGATTTTCTTTGATCTTTCTGTGGTGATATTATCCCATATCATATGTGCGATAATACTTTCCAAACATATGTTTCAAAGTTTTTACACTCTATATCATACAGTTTTAAAGAACAGTTTTATGAGCTCAGAAGTATATTAAATGGTTATTTTATCAACACCTGCCACTAAAAATTCAAAAGTCATAAGTTAAACCAAATTGTCCTGGGTATTCTTAGTAAAGTATGCCAAAGGTCAAGGTCAAGTGAATTGTAAGGCTGGTATTTTTCCTTATGTTTTATGGCAATCCGTGCACATGGTAAATAGCATAAAATTACCCCTTAAAGGTCTTATGCAAGGAGATAGCCAATCAAAATGAACTCAGTCTAATGTAGTTCTATGTATATAGAGACAATAATATTTCTTTTCTTTTTTCATTTTCAGCAACTTTATGTACGTATAGGTTTGAACTCATGCACTAGGAATATCATATCAGCAGAATTGTGCCACGGAATCAAACAGAATTTTTTTTTTAGGTATGCATGGTCGATGTAACTTCCTCGATGGTGTGTTGGCTGTTTGCCTATGTGTATTTCGGGGTATAGGTATGTTTACTCTCAATTTTCTTTCTTAAAAGCCGCAAAAGGGGTATATTTTTTCTGATCTCAAATTTTTGTCTAAGCATTAATCTTTATTTTCTCATTCATGAATTATCTGCTGAGAGTCTAGTTAATTAATTTATTTAATTAAAGCTATATACTGTATGCAGGGTTATTTTCGCCCCGTGTTATTTTCGCCCTCTCGCATCTGAAAACAAGTTTGCCCCGTTTTAAATTCGCCCAAAAAGATTTTTGTTTAAGATATTATGCAGTTTACTTTTAATTCGACCGTTTAAGGAGGCTGGGGGGTCAACAAATTAATCATTAATTAACCACCAGATTTAACTTATTTTTAGCTCACCTGAGCCAAAGGCTCAAGTGAGCTTTTCTGATCAAAATTTGTCCGTTGTCTGTCGTTGTCGTAGTCGTCGTCGTTGTCGTCGTCGTTGTTGTAAACTTTTCACATTTTCATCTTCTTCTCAAGAACCACTGGGCCAATTTCAACCAAACTTGCTACAAAGTATCCTTGGGTAAAGGGGATTTAAGTTTGTTCAAATGAAGGGCCACGCCCTTTTCCAAGGGGAGATAATTATGAATTAGAGAAAAATTAATGGCATTTTTAAAAAATCTTCTTGTCAAGAACCACTGGGCCAGGAAAGATGAAACTCTTGTGGAATCATCCTCAGGTAGTGTAGATTCATGTTTGTTCATATCATGACCCCCAGGGGTAGAGTGGGGCCAAAATGGCCAATCAAATTTTTACATAGGAATATATAGGAAAACTTTTTAAAAATTTTCTTCTCAAGAACCACTGGACCAGGAAAGATAAATCACATGCGGAATCATCCTCAGGTAGTGTAGATTCAAGTTTGTTCATATCATGACCCCCAGGGGTAGGGTGGGGCCAAAATGGCCAATCAAAGTTTTACATAGGAATATATAGGAAAAATCTTTAAAAATCTTCTTCTCAAGAACCACTGGGCCTGGAAAGATGAAACATATGTGGAATCATCCTCAGGTAGTGTAGATTCAAGTTTGTTCATATCATGACCCCCAGGGGTAGGGTGGGGCCAAAATGGCCGGTCAAAGTTTTACATAGGAATATATAGGAAAAATCTTTAAAAATCTTCTTCTCAAGAACCACTGGGTCTGGAAAGATGAAGCATATGTGGAATCATCCTCAGGTAGTGTAGATTCAAGTTTGTTCATATCATGACCCCCAGGGGTAGGGTGGGGCCAAAATGGCCGATCAAAGTTTTACATAGGAATATATAGGAAAAATCTTTAAAAATCTTCTTCTCAAGAACCACTGGGCCAGGAAATATGAATCTCATGTGGAATCATCCTTAGGTAGTGTAGATTCAAGTTTGTTCAAATCATGACCCCTGGGGTAGGGTGGGGCCAAAATGGCCGGTCAAAGTTTTACATAGGAATATATAGGAAATATCTTTAAAAATCTTCTTCTCAAGAACCACTGGGTCTGGAAATATGAATCTCATGTGGAATCATCCTTAGGTAGTGTAGATTCAAGTTTGTTCAAATCATGACCCCTGGGGTAGGGTGGGGCCAAAATGGCCGGTCAAAGTTTTACATAGGAATATATAGGAAAAATCTTTAAAAATCTTCTTCTCAAGAACCACTGGGTCTGGAAAGATGAAGCATATGTGGAATCATCCTCAGGTAGTGTAGATTCAAGTTTGTTCATATCATGACCCCCAGGGGTAGGGTGGGGCCAAAACGGACGAGCAAAGTTTACACTAGGAATATAAAGGAAAGTCAAGAAAAATCAACTTCACAAGAACCACTGGGCCAGGAAATATGAATCTCATGTGGAATCATCCTTAGGTAGTGTAGATTCAAGTTTGTTCAAATCATAACCCCTGGGGTAGGGTGGGGCCAAAATGGCCGGTCAAAGTTTTCCATAGGAATATATAGGAAATATCTTTAAAAATCTTCTTCTCAAGAACCACTGGGCCAGGAAAGATGAGTCTTATGTGGAATCATCCTCAGGTAGTGTAGATTCAAGTTTGTCCAAATCATGACCCCCAGGGGCAGGGTAGGGCCACAATAGCTGAACAAAGTTTTACATAGGAATTAATAGGAAAAATCTTCTTCTCAGGTACCTTTGAGACAGGAAAGATGAAACTCCTTTGGAATCATCCCAAGGTAGTGTAGATTCAAGTTTGTTCACAACATGACCCCAGGGGTAGGGTGGGGCCAAATGGCCGATCAAAGTTTTACATAGGAATATATAGGGAAACCTTTTAAAATATTCTTTTTAAGTAATTCAAAGTCATGCTTAGTGATATTTATAGGGAATCATCCTCAGGTAGTGTAGATTCAAGTTTGTTCAAATCATGACCCCCTGGGGGGTTAAAATTCAAGCCCCCTTCCCCCTCCCCCTCCGTAAACTTTCAGTTCTGATCTGATAGGTGCTTTTTCCTAGCCAATTGCTCATGTGAGCGATGTGGCCCCTGGGCCTCTTGTTTTAGATATGGTAATTTAAGCTGTCTACTATCATTTCACAAAGAAAAAATTCATACATTTTAGTTTTAAAATTTGATCATTTTCTATATCTTCATATGAAGCTCTCCTTTTAAAGAAGATAAAAGTAGTCTGAAAATGGCTGCCACACCCCAGCCTCGTTAAAATTCGCCCACGCCAGACTAGGGCGAAAGGGGCGAAAATTAAACGGGGGCGAAAATTTCCCTGTTTACAGTAGTAATATATAGTGAAATTATTTCCTTGTGTGAGACCTAAAGAAAAATCAGGTTACTTATTTTTACGACAATTTCTTTGATTTCAGGAGTAGCCTCCCCTTTTAAAGATCCAAAATGGTGATTTTACAGTGCAGCATGCAGTGTGGTCAACATCGGAGAGTTTTGACAACCATAATACCCATATTTCTTCCATTCACCTCTGTAACCTTTGTTGAGTTCATCAGACAGGTAAGAAAAACAAAATTATTAATTGAAATAATTTTATCAAGATAAATAAAATAATTAATGAAAAAAAATTACATGTCAGAACAGACTCCCTCATATAAGAAAATGTCACATTTTACACATTGCAATTATACATCATTTACATATCCACATTTTCCCCATTTACACATGCAGTTGAATAGATTTAGTGCTTAATAATACATAGGAACAATTATTACATGTAAGACAATTCACAAAAATACATGAATGCATTAAACTGTGAAATACAGATTTCGTACATGTAATTAAAATGCACAGCATCAATACCCCCCCCCCACCCCCCTTTACAATCTTGCAACTTTCTTTTTAATTAAAAGTCACTAGGCAACACTAAAGATTTTCACTTATTGCTTTTCAGTCCAAGACAGGAAGTTGAGGAATAAAGTTGACAGGACATCCTGAACTGTCCTCGGTACCAGCTTATGAGGGAACCAGCCGCAGAGTGGGAAAAGCACGTTAAATCATAGGATAATAGGTAAGTCTCCGGAGTAGTGTTTGTAGCAATTCTCGTACTTGGTCCTGCATTGAAGCTTCAGGACTATTGATATTTATCTCTGCATGGATTCTCTTATGGCTTTGGTTCTTCCCAGAAACATGTTACTGGTGGTGGTCCCTTTATTCTTCTGGCTTTTGTGGTGAGGAATGTTTCATTTATAGCTCTTTTCTGATCACATTTTTTCCAGTGTCCGTCTATCTAGTTGTCTGTCTAGCTGTCTGTCCATCTGTCTGTCTGTAAACTTTTCATATTTTCGACTTCTTCTCAAGAACCCCTGGACCAATTTCAACCAACAAAGCATCCTTGGGTGAAGGGGATTCAAGTTTGTTCAAATGAAGGGTCATGCCCTCATTCAAGGGGAGATAATTGGAAATTAATGAAAAGAGCTTGAGCCACGTTGGGCCTAATTTGGCCCTGAGAATTTCCGAAAAATCAAAACCGCTCAGTTTAGGTTGCAAATGCAGCATTTATCACTTGGAGTGTTGGTGACCACATATCTATTAATTTTGATGTAATTTTCCATCTACTCAATCCATTATGACGTCATAAAATGCGTCATTTTCCTCATATCGTGTAAATTTCTCTGAAAATGGCCTGACGTTGAAGCAATTTTTTCAATATTTCATATAGAGCACAACCTCTGATCGAAAATATGCAAATACATAATAAAAGCTCAGCTTCTGAAGATCACAAAACATGTTTTATTTTTTGGATCGTGGACTGTGCTCATACTTTAATTTTTTGCTGAAGGTAGTCAAATAAGCATGTTTTCAGCAAATTTCAAGAACATTGCAATTTCACAAACTTGTTTTCCAATATCTGAATTCTCAAAACGATTTTTTTATAGAAAATGAAAGCACCAAATGTCTACTTTATTTTGACATATAAAATTGGAAAGAGGGTGATAGTTAATTATTTGATATAAGGACAGGGCCAATTTATGCATAAGATGGCTCTTGCTCTTTGATGGTATGTTTTAAAAATCTTGTTCTCAAGAACCACTGTGCCAGGAAAGATGAAACTTATGGGGAAACATCCTCAGGTAGTGTAGATTCAAGTTTGTTCAAATCATGACCCCCGGGGGTAGGGTGGGGCCACAATGGCCTTCCAAAGTTTAACATAGAAATGTATAGGAAAATTCTTTAAAAATCTTCTTCTCAAGAATGACAAAGCTATAATTGATCCTATCTATATGGAAGCATCCTCAGGTAGTGTAGATTCAAGTTTGTTCAAATCATGACCCCCAGGGGTAGGACGGGGCCACAAGGGATGGTCAAATTTTTAAATAGAAATATATAGGAGAATTCTTTAAAAATAACCTTCTGAAGACAAGCAAAGCCATGATTGATCATGGGACTTGGATTTAAACTTTTCAATAATAAACCAATTTTTACTTTTTCCTAGCCACAGTGCTCAGGTGAGCGATGTGGCCCATGGGCCTCTTGTTTTTTTTAAAAAATTATCAATCATTAAAAAATAAATAAATCAGTCGTAAAAAAAAAAATTTGCCATTTTTGAAGTGCTTTAAACTGACCCTTTGATGAAAGTGACCGGAGTTTTTTGTACCAAGGGTTAGCAAAGCTTGCAAGGTTTATAGGTAAAATTAAGAAGGAAGTTATGATTTTGGTGTTACTATTGTTGTTATTTAAGTTTGATTTGATTTTTACATTAAGAGTATTATGAAACTGTTATTTTGTTACTGACCGATGGTTAATTTTCATTGTGAACAAATGTACAAAGATTAGGAGCATAATATAGTTGGCTATGTATATTGCCTAATTTTTGAACATACTATGTAATAAATATTAATAATAATCTTTGAATAATTGGAAAGACAATATTATAAATATGATAGCATATTTGTACATGCACATACATTTTTGAAAGGAAAAAAAATCATTCAATTGCATTAAAAACTAGATGTGTTTGTAAAACACTGATGCCCCCGTATGGCAACATAGCAAAGATTAAGCTTTTCTTAAATGCAAATTTAATTAATTGGTACCAAAAGTAGGGTATTCTCAATGGAAAACAATTGTGAAATTTGAAAGTAAGCTAATGTTAAAGTTTTTTTTAATAATTACAAAAATCTCCAAGGTCAAGGTCAAAAGGTCAATGTAATTAGTATCAAATGAAAGGTCTTGCCACATAAAATACTTATGTAGAGCATGAAAGTCCCAGCCCTAACTGTTCAGAAGTTAAGGTCAACGTTCAATTTCTTGAAAAGTAGGTCAAACTCCAAGGTCAAGGTCAAAGGGTCAAAGTTATTGTTATCAAATGAAAGGTCTTGTCATTAGGATCAAATATGTAAAGTATGAAAGCACTAGCCCTAAGTCTTAAAAGTTATGGTCAAGGTTTGCTTTTTTTAAAGTAGGTCAATCTCAAAGGTCAAGGTCAAAGGGTCAAGAATCTTCATATCCAATGAAGTGTCTTCTCACAACGACTACATATATGAAGTATGAAAGCCCTATCCCTTACCGTTCAAAAGTTATGGCCATGGTTAAAGTTTTTTCACAAGTACAAAATCTACAAGGTCAAGGTCAAAGGGTCAAGGTTGTTGGTATCCAGTGAAAGGTCTTTAAACAAACATTACATATGTGAAGTATAAATGTCCTCCTATCTACTGTTCAAAAGATATGGCCAAAGTAAAATTTAAAAATTTTTCTTAAAAAGTAGGTCAAACTCCAAGGTCAAGGTCAAAGGGTCAAAGTTATTATTATCAAATGAAAGGTCTTGTCATTAGAATCAAATATGTAAAGTATGAAAGCACTAGCCCTAAGTCTTTAAAAGTTATGGTTAAGGTTTGCTTTTTTAGATTAGGTCAATCTCAAAGGTCAAGGTCAAAGGGTCAAGAATCTTCATATCCAATAAGGGGTCTTCTCACAAGGATTACATATATGAAGTATGAAAGCCCTATCCCTTACCGTTCAAAAGTTATGGCCAAGGTTAAAGTTTTTTCACAAGTACGAAAATCTACAAGGTCAAGGTCAAAGGTTCAAGGTTGTTGGTATAAAGTGAAAGGTCTTTAAACAAACATAACATATGTGAAGTATAAATGTCCTGGTGTCTACTGTTCAAAAGATATGGCCAAAGTAAAATTTTTAAATTTTCATGTAAAAGTAGGTCAAACTCCAAGGGCAAGGTCAAAAGGTCAAATTTGGTGGTACCCAAAGAAAGGTCTTGTCACAAGGAATACACATATGAAACATGAAAGTCATAGCTCCACTAAATCAAAAGTTATGGGCAAGGTTAAAGTTTTTGTGGACAAACAGACAAACAGAGAGACAGAAAGACAGACAGACAGACACGACAAAAACTATATACCCCCAAAACTTTGTTTACGGGGGCATAAAAATATTTTGTTTCATATTCTTGCGAATTATCAGATCAAAATATTTTGTTTCATATTCTTGCGAATTATCAAACCATTCTTCTATCATTCTAATACTCTGTCATTATGAAACCTTGTTAATAATTTAGTAAATATTAATTGTACATTTGCACCAATTTTTCCATGGCACTTTCACACTAAGAATGCCACGTGCAATATACAGGAACAATTCTGGACAAATATATGCAAGTGAGTTGTAAATTTGATATGTAATGCATACATTACAAAAACCCATTACAGTGTTCACTAAAATGAAATGTATGGACTCGTATATTAATTACTTGGTATATGTCATATGGATATTATGGATATTATTTTTGAGAATGACACAAGTAATGAAATTTTTCAGAATTGAAATGGATTCTTGAACCAGAGCCATGTGAACCTGGTCCACCTGTACCTCTCACTGAAGACCTGTTGACATCACCAGATTATGTTCATTCTGATACCCCTATAGTATGGTTACGACATGCATTATCCCTGTCAGATGAAGCCATTAAAAGAGCTGCATTGGAAACAACTGGGCAACGAGACAACCCAATGTGGTCTATTGTAAGGAAATACAGAATAACAGCTTCCAACTTTGGTGCAGTTCTCTGTTCTAAGCAAAGGCGGTGATTAAATTTTTTTGCGAAATAGACTTTTTAAATTACAGTCAAACTTTGTTATCTCAAACCCATTATCTCAAATTCCATGGATATGTCAAAGTAATTTTGAAGTTCAACTTCCTGTTTGTCTGTGTGTCTGTCTGTATCACACATAACAAATTTTCGTTGCAGTTTTCTCATTAGCTATTCATAGCGGATGTTTGAAATTTTATTACACCTTTTGTTGAGGCATGCCATATGGTGGGATTAATTTTGATATAAATCTGATGTCAACTTCATATTTTTCTGTGCATCTGCCTGTAATTGAACTTGGGTATATATATTAACATGATAGTGCTTATTTACATCAGAGAGGGGGTATTACTAGTGAGCATTGGCTCACAGATTTTTGTACATATAGATGCAGGAAATATAAGATTAATAAAAACAATAGGCCCACGGGCCACATCGCTCACCTTAAAAGCTTTGACCATTCTGTTCTTTACCAGATTTCCCCCTTGTAATACATAATACATCCCCACCCTACCCCACTGATCATAATTAAGACATTTTGAAATCTACACTGACCCATGATCCTTCCATGCATGTGCACATAAGTTTCAGCTTTTCTGGCCCAGTGGTTCTTGAGAAGAAGATTTTCAAAGATTTTTCTTATATATTTCTATGTAAAACTTTGATTCCCCATTGTGGCCCCGCCCTTCCCCTGGGGATCATGATTTGAACAATTTAGAATCTACACTACCCCAAGATGCTTTCCATATAAGTTTCAGCTTTTCTCGCACAGTGGGTCTTGAGAAGTAGATTTTTTAATGACCCCACCCTATTTTTGTCTCTTCTTGATTATCTCCCCTTGTGAGAGGACCTGATCCTTAATTTTAACAATTTAAATTTCCCTTCACCCAAGGATGCTTTGTACTAAGTTTGGTTAAAATTGGCATAGTGGTTCTTGAGAAGTTGAAAATGTGAAAAGTTTACAGACGGACAGACAGACGGACGGACGACGGACAAAATGTGATCAGAAAAGCTCACTTGAGCCTTCGGCTCAGGTGAGCTAAAAATCATATTTTCTTCTTCAGATTGACATTGTCACTGAAAAAACAGCTTATGTCAGCTTACAATCTGGAGTCCATCAAGGCTGTTGCATGGGGTATCACTCGTGAAGATGATGCTTTGAGAAAGTATGAAAAGGACTTTGATGCAGCTGTAGAGCAGTCAGGTGTACAGCACAAAATAATATTCCTTCAATCTCTGACATGTTAACATTCATTGTGTCAAAACAAATTACAGGACTTATCCTGGTGACAAACAGAAATTAATTACTGAAGTCTAATTGTAAAAAAAAATATTCAATTACCAACATATTCCAGAAAATTTGCTGGAAATCTATTTGAAGTGGAAGGATTATAAAAGCTCTACTTAGACTTTGTTTGCATTACAAAATCAATTGTATTATGGTTTGTTTGCATTCAGTAGTATTATAATTTTTTCTGAAAGGGATATGGTTGCATGAATCCGGAGTGTTAGGAGCTTCACCTGATGGCTTAGTTGTTCGACCACCAACAGGCAGTGTATTTTATAAAACTCCAGAAGCCAAAGACGCCATTCCTGATATTGTAGAGGTGGAGTGTCCATATACAGCATCATCTTCAACAGTAGCAGATGGGGCACAAAATTTGAAGGATTTTTTATAGGTAAATAACAATTTATAAATTGTATTTTAATCTGTATTGTCCAGTACTTTGAAATTAAAAATCTTGGTGAGTAAATGATTTTAATACATGTATTAATTTACAAGTGCAACTGTTCAATATGGTATGAAGATGTGGAAAAAGGAGGGGATATGAATTGGTATAACACAACTTAAGTGTTTTTTGATTTTTTTAGATCTTAAACAAGATACCCTGTGCCTGAAAACCAGTCACCCATACTATCATCAAATTCAAGGCCAGCTACACATATGTAACAAAACATGCTGCGACTTAATTGTGTGGACAAGAGTAGACTGCATTGTGATTAGAATAGTAAAAGACATTGAATGGACAGCAAATGTTTCAAAGCTGATAGATTTCTACTTTAACATTTTCATTCCAGCACTGATGGAAAACTGAGTTCTGGTTTGAACTTCTTGACACTTGGTTTTGTACCTCTAGAATTTTCTAACAATGGAAAATGGGTAATCATGTTAAACGTGTTGAATGTTCCTAAGTCTTATAAATGTATGATATGATATGTCACAACCCATCATAAAACTTCTGGCTTATAAGACTATTTTAAATAGCAATGATGATTAATAAAATCTATGTACTACATAAAAAAGAATATCGAAATTTAGAATCATTTTATTAATGAATTGAAGATGTTATTCTCAAAGTGAAACCTCTAGAATTTTCTAACAATGGAAAATGGGTAATTATGTTAAACGTGTTGAATGTTCCTAAGTCTTATAAATGTATGATATGATATGTCACAACCCATCATAAAACTTCTGGCTTATAAGACTATTTTAAATAGCAATGATGATTAATAAAATCTATGTACTACATAAAAAAGAATATCGAAATTTAGAATCATTTTATTAATGAATTGAAGATGTTATTCTCAAAGTGAAAATGTAACATTTTTGTCTTTGTTATAAATAAATTGTTAAAAACATGAATTTGTTGAGTTGTGCTTTAAGGTCATACGCAACGTAGTTTGAACTTTTTTGGATTCTTCCCTGGAGTTGAAGAGTTCCACTAAATGAAGGACATGTGTGCAATTTTTTTAACGTTTATATATGGATTTGTACACCTTTTCTAAAACAATTTTTGATGAAAAAAAATCTGGAATTTATGTTTTATAATTTTTGTACATTTTTATTTGAATAATGCAAATTTTTTCAAAATTCGATATCTTTTCAAAACCCCTGGTGACACATGCTGATTTTTTGTCTAAGAACATGTAATGATATTATAAGTTTAAATTTAGAATATCTTGGAAAATTATCAGTAGGTAAGGTACGTTGCGTATGTCCTTAAAGGTAAATATATTTGAAACTAGAGATTTAAAATTATAAGTAAACCCTCTTCCAAATTATATTGTCAAATGAAGAATGGAATTGCCAAACATTCTTGTAATAAAAACATACTGCCACACACCAATGCAAATTTATAATAAGTACATGTATCTTTAAGTAATTTCTTTCAAAAGTGGAGCTTGCAAGTTTACAAGACAAGAACACAGTTGAAATATTGTTGGTCTGTAAGTAGATGGGATGTGACGGAGAATCTTGTAAGTAGATGGGATGTGACGGAGAATCTTGTAATTCTTTATCCTCTCGTTGGCTCTTTCCGCATGAATACGTGCTTTAGCAATCTTGTAACACAGTGCTGCTTCTTGTTTGGTAAACTGACCTCGTGTCGATAAAAAAGCTGGTATATTAAAGCAGACACCCTGGGGCAACTGGTCATGAATGGTGAAACCTTTGTCCGCCAAAATAAGGTCTCCAGCTTTGAACTTTCGTAAAATTTGGCTGTGACGTACAATAGCTACATCAGAAGTAGAACCTGGGTACAGCATGAAGCAAAATGTAAGTGCACCGTTTGGAGCCATGCAAGTCACTGCTTTAACAGTATGGCGACTTTTGTACATACTGTAGGCCATGGCCTGATTGTCCATATGTGTTGGGATGTCCTGGGTTGTTTCAATTGCATCCATGGATGCTCTAGTACAGGAAAAATCCTCAAAAGATTTTAGCAGAGACCCTGAAAAAAAGTTGGAAAAAAATTAATTTGATTATTTGTAATTGTGTAAAAAAGATTGTGTTAGGCCTACCAAAAATATATGTTTGTTTCCGCTTACAGGCTGAAAAGATATAGGGTAGGTAGGCAAAAATTTTTTTTTTTTGAAAAAAATTTTTTTTTTGCTTCTTTAATCAAAAAATCAAAACATGTATAGAATTAACATTAATGACAAAAGAAATGGTGTTTTTAGGCATTTCTGTGACTTAAACTGATACATGTAATAGAAAGGTGACCCAAAATTCTTTCGGTCTTGAAAAGCTTGCAAAGTTGGAGACTATAATTCCCTGGATGAAATCTTGCACATCATGGGACAAAAGCATTAAAAAAATATTTAGGGTCGGCACTATAAATTAGGGTAGGTCGGGAAAGCGGAAACAAACATATTTTTTTTCTGGGCCTTACAGTCAAACATTCAAGAATACAATAAAGAGCTAAAGCCACGAATCATCGAAATATGCCTTAACTAAAAAATCAATGAGAAGTTCAATAAAGATAGTGTAGACTTGTAGCTTTTCAGAACTGTTTTCCTTTTTTAGATATCTATTATACTTTTTCAAGAAGAGACTTAACAGTATGGTATTGTTTTGAATGAAATTACATGAGGAACGTCATTATTTGTAACGTAACGTCATAACATCGTAAAAAGTCCTTTGCAACAGAACATTCTACAGTAACTTCTTACCTTTGTAAATCCGAGCGTTACAATTGTTTTTTTTTCTTTAAATGATGTAGTTTCAAAAGTATTTAATACTTTAGACATATGTCACTGCATTATATAACATAATTATTATCTAAAATAATAAATTCTGAAAAGTTTTCAAATTTTGTGACTGGATAAATAAAAAGTGAAGCCGGGTGCAGTAATTATTAAATCTCTTTCTTAACAAGAATCTGGGCCTATTATAAAGAAATAGAATTATCAAAGTGAGTACGTATGTTTTTGTGTATGTGACGAACCCCGATTTATTCGTGCATTTTGACAATAAAATATATGTATTGCAGAATTTGTGAAGTTTTAAAGAAAAGGAGGGGGTTGTAAGTAAAATGAATTTGATTTCAAAGATTTAAAGTACATATAAATTGTAGCTCTAAATTCGAGTTTTTCTAGTTATATTACCAGGTATTTCGTAGTCCGCTAGATAATATTGATATCACACGCATTTTAATTTATTTTTTTTTCTTTTTCTTTCAGGTATTTATCTTGTCCTTTAAGCAAAATTTTCATGTTCTATATCGCTATCGCTTCTATTTTGTCTTGGGGGGGGGGGGGCGTAAGGCGTTTTAATCCTTTCATCTTAAATTATATTATTGTGTACTGCATTAAAACAAATCTGCGCCTATGTTTATTGTAAAAAAAAATCAAGTATTTTAATAAGCAAAGGATTGTTGCTTGTCTCCAATATCACACTCATGTGTGTTTATAAAAAAAATATTTAAAATCGCCATGCACATAGTACAACCCGGGAATGCGACGAATTATATTTCGACCACTTCCTCTACTTTTTCAAAAGATTTTTTTATCGCCGTTTTTTTTCTCTTCCTGTTCCTTTATCCGTGAAAATCACTACCTTGCCACAGTTTTTTTTTATATTTGAAGCGAAACCAGCCTAACTACTAGTCATAGTGAAGGGGCATTCTAGGTAACAAAAATATATGTCCCAATTCGCGTTCATATATAAATATCATATGTAGATATATATAGGTGATATGTATATAGAATGTAGTGAAAATAAAAGCTTAATTTTTTAACACTTATTTTTAATAATTGTCATCCCCAAATAACACTTTCACATCACTTCCGCAGAGATTTTCTTCTAACTATAGATAATTCAGTTATCCTGTTTCTTAAGTCTGTACGATCCATGTTATGTCTGATCACCCTAGATGTGATTAAGAATTACTACTAAAAGTAAATTAGGGTTCAAGATCAATGTTGTTTTTTTTTAATCATATATTTGCAAATCGTGAGTCTGACACCTTTTTTTATTTTATTCGATCGGATAACCTCGGTTTTTACCTCAAAATGCATTAAGATGTTACAGAATTTCGGACACATTTGATACCTTTTTTTTCAATCAGGTAATCTCGGTATTTAACTCATAATGCATTCAGATGTTACAGAATTTCGGACACATTTGACCGCAGTTTCTATAGTAGTTACGAGACGTATTTCTTCTATAATGTATACATACGTGTGCGGATAGATCATCCGGAGTTATTCTGTTTCAGAGTTATTAGATTAGCAATAGATTTTTCTGTCTTTTTTTCGTTCGGGAAAAAAAATTCTGCGTCGTATCATTTTTAAAGGTATGCCCTCCCAGTCCCCCTTCCGCAAAAAATCAAATTAACGTAAAAACTGTCTCTATAAATAAGCTCTTTTCAGAATTGTATAATATTTTTAGTATTCATGAAATGGTTCTTACACTTCATAAAGGACGTCGTCAAATATGTAAGTTGATCTTGTAAATTAGATGTCCAAATAAAAAATTCTAAGACATCGTAATACCTCGGTGGGCTAATAAAGAAGGGAAAAGCTACGGAGAGAGAGAGAGAGAAAGAGAGAGAGAGAGCAAGCGTTTTAGAGCGTAGAGTTTTAAAATAATGTTAGCTAACTAATATTTACTGAATCTTGAATGCATAATATTCATAAATGGCATATATTTCTTCATTTGAATTATCAGTGTGTAAACAAATCAAACTATTTATTCTTTTACGTATCCTAGAATACAGAGTCATAGAGTTGCATGCATTTTAGATATATAAACTTCGGATTAGGCTTTGATTTGAAACAAGGTATAACATTCAACATCTAGTGCTGGCAACAAATTGGAAACTCGGCACAAATCAATTCTCAACACTTTTTTTCTAATTATGAAATTATTTTGACAAACTTCTTCAAATTATTTTTGCTCAGATTCAGTAGGCCTCACGGTCATATTATGACGTCATCATGGTATCATGTACGTAAGCATGAAAAAAAAGAGCGTCATTTTAAATTTTATATGAAAGAACATATATTAAATGGCAATTTAAGAAATTCTATTAAAATATTATTGACAAATTGGGGATTATATAATTATCAAGAATAAATTTGATATACTAATAACTAATTTAGGGTATTTACGCATATGATTAACTTATAATTACTATTAAAAGGGAGGACCTTGCTTCAACTTCTGAAAGCTCAACGTTCTTAAATTGTAAAATTCATATTGGCCACACGCGAGTACCTCTAAGATATTTTGCATAAAGGTGCATTTATGTAATATTTTTATGCATGAAAAGTTTGGAAAGGGTACTTGAGTGTGGCCAAATTCAAATTTCGGAATAACTGCCGTAAAATCGGCGTTTTTTAAGCATTTTTTAACTACATAAGTATATTTGTCTCTGCGCATGTGCTAATGACGGTGGCCTGTGTGCCAAAAAATTATTTGTAGCGCACCATGACATTGTGTATTACAAAATGACATATGATAGGCTTTGTGATTTCAAACTTAAATTTTGTCTAAAATTAAAGGCAGATATTGATAGTTCGTGGCTTTAGCTCTTTAACTGCATAAAATTTTTGCAAGTCATTATGATAAATTTTAAAACAAACCTTTGCATTTTAGCTGACTTGGAAAACATTCATTGACTACGCCATCAGACAGCATCTTGTGTAGTGCATGAACAAGGGTATGAAAGATGTTCAAAACTGTTGGTTGACTGACACAGAATCTATGAGCCAAGTCAGTGTCCCGCAGATTGAGTTTTAACTTCACTTAAGTACAATGAGCAGTTGGTCCTCTAGCTGTTTTCATTGAAGGAGTCCAGCCATTATAATAATCGAGTTCAAATCGTTGTAACAAACTTACTTTAGATTTCGAATATGTCATACTGTAGGGATGTATACAAAAGCATCTGAAAATAAATTTGTTTTAATACTGATTAAAATATTTCCAAAAACTGAAAAGATTGTAAATAAATTAGTTTCAAGTAATAACAATATTAGTCACAGTCAGGTTTGCTACTATCCATATTATGCATTTATTTAAAAACTGTTAAAATGAGACATTTAGTGTTCTGATAATTGTTGTCATAGAGTAAAACATGGTTTATACAGAGAAAATTTTAGATATTCTTCACCCAAAGAGCAAATTAAATGATTTTTTTCTCTGTTATTTTAAATTACATATTATGAACTCAACGTTAATAACAAAATATGTTAACATAACAGTCAATCTAAGATGTTCATCCCTCAACGGCAACAAGTTTTACTGAAATTGTTAGGAAAAAGGAAATCACAATTGGAATTCCTTTAAATGTACCTTCTCTTTGTTGTCTTTATTATCATGAATTGACATTAGCTTCCTTTTACTAGACTCTATTTTTAGGGCAAGCAATTCCTTTTCCAGTTGTTGTATTTCTGTTGAGAGGTGCTGCATCTCTTGAGTACAGTTAAATGTGAAGGATGCTGAGTAGTTGTGCTCTGATATCAACTGAAAATATATTGTAAATCATGAGTACAGTGTAATTCGATGTACAGTTAAAAGAACTGTTATATTATTAAATTTAAGAATTATTGAAAATGTTTTAGTGTTGGTCATTTGTCATCAATGGTGTTTTAAATGAGCTTTACTTTTTCTTGATCCTGACATTTTGGTGCTTGTGGAATCTGCAACTGGTCCATCTGTGAAGATGACAGGGACTCCTCACTTTTGAGTTTTTTCCTCCTTTGTAAAATAATTAAACTTGAATTATTTTTTTGTTTTTTTCGTGTCTGTCTGTCTGTCTGTCTCTCTGTTTGTCCGCAACAACTTTAACCTTGTCCATAACTTTTGATTTAGTAGAGCTATGACTTTCATATTTCATATGTATATTTCTTGTGACAAGATCTTTCTTTAGGTACCACCAAATTTGACCTTTTGACCTTGGATTCTGACCCACTTTTACATGAAAATTTAAAAATTTTACTTTGGCCATATCTTTTGAACAGTAGACACTAGGACATTTATACTTCACATATGTTTGTTAAAAGACCTTTCACTGAATACCAACAACCTTGACCCTTTGACCTTGTAGATTTTCGTACTAGTGAAAAAACTTTAACCTTGGCCATAACTTTTGAACGGTAAGGGATAGGGCTTTCATACTTCATATATGTAATTCTTGTGAGAAGACCCTTCATTGGATACCAAGAACTTGGACCCTTTGACCTTGACCTTTGAGATTGACCCACTTACTTTTACGTGAAAATTTTAAAATTTTACTTTGGCCATATCTTTTGAACAGTAGACACCAGGACATTTATACCTCACATATGTTATGTTTGTTAAAAGACCTTTCACTGAATACCAACAACCTTGACCCTTTGACCTTGACCTTGTAAGGCTTTCATACTTCATATATGTAATTCTTGTGAGAAGACCCTTCATTGGATACCAAGAACTTGGACCTTTTGACCTTGATCTTTGAGACTGACCTACTTTAAAAAAAGCAAACCTTGACCATAACTTTTAAAGAGTTAAGGCTAGTGCTTTCATACTTTACATATTTGATCCTAATGAAAAGACCTTTCATTTTATAACAATAATTTTGACCCTTTGACCTTGACCTTGGAGTTTGACCTACTTTTTAAGAAATTGAACGTTGACCATAACTTCTGAATGGTTAGGGCTAGGGCTTTCATGCTCTACATAAGTATTTTATGTGTTAAGACCTTTCATTTGATACTAATTACATTGACCTTTTGACCTTGACCTTGGAGATTTTTGTACTTAATGAAAAACTTTAACATTAGCTTACTTTCAAATTTCACAATTGTTTCCCAGTGAGAATACCCTACTTTTGGTACCAATTAATTAAATTTGCATTTAAGAAAAGCTTAATCTTTGCTATGTTGCCATAAGGGGGCATCAGTGTGTTACAAACACATCTTGTTTATTCAGTTGTAAGCTACTCTGTTTATACATGTATCCTTTTAAAGATTTTTAGTAAAATATTCTCAATACTTGATATCGCGATTACTTAACTTAGTGGAACTCTTTCGCGATGGAGGTAGGGAACGTCTGTTGTCTGGGGGCAAATGTGTTATTGAATACAATGCAAGATCGATCACTGTAGAATTTATAAGGACAGATAACTAAAAAATCCTGGTGGAATACCTTCCTTAACAATCGCTGAACCAGCCTAATTAATTTTTGAGAGGAGCTAATCCTTAAATGTTACATTTTTTACTATATGTTTAACTAAGCGGGCTCTTCTTATTAAATTTTCATTGAAAATCGTGGCATTTTACACCTGATAAAATAATCTAAACTTTCCTTATTTGACAATCTACTATTTGGAATTCAATTCTTGGCAATACATTGTACTTTCGGCATAAAATTGTTCAAATCATTCGATTGTTACTACTGTAAACAATGTCATGTGCCCCGGTAATCTCGTGAAATTTGAGCTTACTCGACTCCCCCGCAAAAGAGCGGCAGTAAGTTAGATAACTGCGAGGTAATCGCGATATTACGTATTAAACTCCACCCACCCACCATCCAAAAACAAGATGTCGGTCATATTTTGAAAAATAATTTCACCTTTTTGTACATTCAGGATCAGAGAAATCCATGGCCTTTCCTTCATTCCATGCAAAATATGCAGGGTCCCCCTCCTTCTTACCATCCTTAAAGTGGCAGGAGCAGATGATATCATTCTGATCTCCTGGTTGGCGATCAGCTCGTCTAAAAATATATTATACAAAGACTGAGTGAAGGAGAATTAAAAAGCAAAATATGTTCATTTGGCATGTTATTATCAAATCATAGCCTAAATGACTTATTTTTTCAATATTTTATTAAATGTTACATTTACTTGCAAGTACAAGATAACCATGTGCATAACATTAACAAACGGTAGCAGTACTTGGTAGTAATAATACGAAATAAAATGTAATAAAAACACCTGTTAAACAAAAATTAACCTTGTTACAAATTGCACAGTTTTTGTAGTATTTACTCTTCATTATTCTTCTGCTATATTGATTAATTACGACGAGATTTAACTTTTTAGCATGTAACGTTATGTATAAATATCTGACAATGCAGCATCGTCACATATCGTTACAAGTACCTACAAATTTTGTCAATATACCTACGTTTACTGAGTATTTTCCCTAGCAGGCCGAAATATCTCCATCATGTCACCAGGGTCAACATTCGTGTATCTCGTAATTAGTGCTGTAATAAACAAACTGACTGACTGTTTTTTCTGCTGCATAGTTTTCCCCAATCGCTCCAGCTACTTTCGTTATTTCTAACCAATGAAAATTGTCCTTACTTTCTTATAAAACTGTTGCGTCATATTGCACGCATCACTGAATTGTAGAACACACATCACAAGATTTCGAATATACATCACAAGATTATTGAACAAACATCACAAGATTATTGAACATACATCACAAGATTTCGAATATGCATCACAAGATATTAAATATAAATCACAAGATTTTGAACATATATCACAAGATTATAGAATATACATCACAAGATTTCGAATATACATCACAAGATATTGAATATACATCACAAGATTATAGAATATACATCACAAGATTATAGAATAAACATCACAAGATTTCGAATATACATCACAAGATATTCGAACATACATCACAAGATTTTGAATATACATCAAAAGATTTTGAATATACATCACAAGATTTCGAACATACATCACAAGATTTTGAATATACATCACAAGATTTCGAACATACATCACAAGATTTCGAACATACATCACAAGATTATCGAATATAGCAACGTTTGACATGCCATAGTCGGAAACACGAATGAAGGACGCGTCTTAACGAATATCCTTTTAAGTAGATGAAGTACGATTGATTACCTATGGCTGACAATCGAAAATTCAGAGTTAGTACGACCTCTCCGTTCAAAAATGTAGCTGGTTCATTGTCTTTATCTCTGATTTCTATGTGAATTTTTTCAAACTCTTGGATTCGCAGTGGCATTTGGAATGGTCTCGTGAAGATTTGATTCCTGTTAGGCTCCAAAACAATATGCCTCAGTAATGGTCTGTACTGTTGGCTCACCACGGACACTGTGTCACAGACGTCGCAGTAGATTGATTGATTGTATACTGTTTAACGTCCCTCTCCAGAATATTTCCCTGATATGGAGACGTCAACATTGCCGGTGAAGGGCTGCAAATTTAGGCCTATGCTTGGCACTCAGGGCCATTGAGCAGGGAGGGATCTTTATCGTGCCACACCTGCTGTGACACGGGGCCTCGGTTTATACGGTCTCATCCGAAGGACCGCCCCATTTAGTCGCCTTTTACGACAAGCAGGCGATACTGAGGACCTATTCTAACCCGGGTCCCCACGGGGTCGTCGCAGTAGATAAAGAGCTCTTTCTTTGTGGTTTTGGCAATGCCCTTGACATAGAATTCGCTTAGTTCTACAGTCCATTGGTCCGTAAACACCAACCATTTTGGTAATATGACCGTAAAATCGTATGGTTGATTGCCTGGGAACACATCTTTGCTTTCAGAAGATCTGAGAATGTGTGCTGTTGCCATCCTCTGCAGTAATGAAAGGATTTGCGAGTACAGGGGTACTATATGCTATATCCCAAGAAAACCCACAAATTAAAGCAAGTCTGCGCAATTTGGTCCAAAAATTTACGATTTATCATCTAAAATAGTTCGGAAGTCCGCGGGTTCCGGAATCCACGGTCTCCGGTAGCTTCGGTCTCCGGAGTCCACGGTTTCCGGTAGCTTCGGTCTCCGGAGTCCACGGTTTCCGGCCGGCGGCGGTACGCGCGAGCAATCTCAACATTTTTTTTTATGACAAAGTCTTAGAGTACTTGTTGCCCTTCTCTTGCTCTCCCTCCCAACTCTGACAATTAAATACCCGTGTTCATCCATTCGTGTAAGTGCTCCTGTATCCCATTTCACCATCATTTAAATACCCGTGCTCATTCTCAGTAACCGATACGGTCAGGGTCATATCGTTAACTAGATCTCGGTCAGGGTCACCCCATTGTTCTCCTATTGTTCTCCAACACAATGGACACCCATTGTTAGGGGGGGGGGGTATACGTCCGCCCTTACTACTTATAGTTGGGGATTCAAACAAACTTCGCTATATCGGTGAATTCGCGTGTTCGCACTACACGAGTTTTACTGTAACTACTCACTATTTTTGCAGCTTCTCTGAGGAAGTGTTTACCAGGATTGTCCCAAATTGCAGGAATTGTCAAAATCCAACAAATTTCCATTTTAACATTTTCATCTAATGTTCTTTTTTAAAATCCACTCAATAAACGATTTTTGAGGAATCTGATAGCATGTGAGAAAACTTCTACTGCTGGTAATTCTTTACCATGAATATCTGGAATTGTTGTGCTCAAGGTCAGTGTCTGTAAATGAAAGAAAAGCCAAAGGGGAAGGATACTAAAGCTGACGTAACCATGATGTAAAGAGTTAAAACAAGCGTCCTCTCTCACTAACCAGCTTACAGGTTTTAATAAAGCAGTTACGAATTTAAATGAGAGAGAGAGAGAGAGAGATTTGTAAACAAATTCATATGTATCTCTGCAAAGAAAGAGAGAGGTTACTCTACTCTAAAAAAATGCGAGCTACAGAAATAAACGCATCGTGTTTACTTTGATTGCTCAAGTCTGCACTTATTATTGGTTTATAAACAATTATAGATTTTTACTTTTGACTTTTTACCCCGGAATACCAACAGATGTCTTGATCTTGTCATTAAGTGTAATTTTAAATCTATAGAAATAGTAATAGTCCTCCTTTTTTTCTTCTTCATTAAGTTCTGTATACCGATCCTCTGCTTCATAGCCAAAGTCCACAAGTTCTCTCTTTTTAGACGGAGGCTGTATGACAGCCTCCGGGTATTGGGATTGTCTTGCCCATGACATAAATAATGAGGATTCACCAAGCACCATCTATCGGTGGAATTGTTTTCATTACCTTGGGAATTATTTTTAGAGTGACTCTGAGTTTTACTGGTACACCGGCCGCAAGGATAGGCATAGTCTAAAGCAAAGATCGCGTCACATACAAGTATAAACAAACAGTTCTACTTTTTCTCAATAAACAGGATTTGTCGAATATATTTAAAATGACGTGTATATAAATACAATTCCTACGGAATATGTAAAAAAAAAAAAGGTGATTTAATGTTAATTTTTTACCAGACAGAATATTAGGAGATTTTGTTCCAACAGACGATGATAAAGCGCGTTTTACAATATGCCGAGCCTTTTCCCACCGATTCTCACACCAAACCAAGAACGAGAAGAAATGTAGTGGCGGATCTAGAGGGAGTTTGGGGGGTTTTAACATCCGCGGAGAGTGATCGAGGAGCCCCACTTATCAATTGCTAAAAAACTATCTCTAGTTACAGATAAGTTTAAACTTTAGTTATATATTTAATTGTAAAAACTTCCACCAGAATTCGCCTGTATCAAACTAAGTGTGGAGACGCAGATGACTATGCAATGTACTGTATTATGTATTGAAGAAAATCCTGCAATGTTGCATGCAAATGTTTTATGTCACAGGGATAAATATAAGATATTTTAATAATAGATCAAGCATTTCAGTTTTATTGGAATTTTTTGTGCTTGATTGCTGTTTGTAATCTCATTTTTCATTCCTTTTCTAATTTCTTCTTGAAAGGACCGATAAATTGATTTGCGGCCGATTTTTGACGCTTGCGTCAATAGGTTTCTTGTGAGGTTTGTAATCTGACAAGGATCGATGAATAAACAAATGTATATAGTATTTTTATCTTTAGGAATATTTACAGTCTAGTTTTGAATTGTTTATTTGATATGTATAATTTTAGGAAACAAATGAAAATAAATTTACACTTTCTACAAGCGGTTTGAGTGTTTGGCGTACCCTCACATAAGATAGGAGAGAAACAAACGGCAACTCTGATACTGAGATCAATATGCATCTGTTACGTTTGACCCTTGGTTACAACCCAAATCTTGGTTCATAGGATTTACATGATTTATCACATTATATCCTGATTAATAATTAAAAATTATATCTTCTGAAATAAGTTGTCTTATTGTCATTTCGTTTATCCTTATTTGCATTTGATATTTGTGTTTTACCTCTTTCACATCTCAAACTTTAATAATTTTTTTATATACAAGATTACATGTATTTCTTATCATTGGTATTCATGTCATTTTTTTTACCCTACATTACTGGTAAAGTGATTGTTTTAACAGTTACTGAAAAGCAGAAATCATAGTTATATATTTATAACTTTTTCTCTACATAATTTGTAATCATGTCTCATTGTTAATGATTGTTTTAAACAGATAAATTGAAAAGGACAACCATTTCCACTGGTATACGAGTAAAGAAAGACATTTTTTGGGTTAAATCTGTCATATGATAAAATACTACATTTAATACTTCCAGAAATATTAGTTGTCAAATTTGTCAAGATATATCTTTGTTATTGTAAGCAATACTCTAGTTCTCCAAAAACAAAAACTTTTGAAATAGCAAGTCTTATGAATTTTATTGTTCTGTTTACATAAAGTAAGAAAGCATATAATATTTTATTACACTAAAAAAATTGTGTTCTGGCACGAGCATTTATTGCATGTTAATGAAGTTGTATTACTTAAAAAAAAATCTGTGTTGCTTTCAAGCTAGGTCACCCCATTTTGTATCACAAAGGTTTAAGACAAACTGTACTATATTATGTTGTTCATGTCCAATTATCTGGCTTGTTCTTTTTCCATGTTGGCTCATATCATAACATTATTACAATAAGGCCGAGAAATTTTGATTTACATGTCATAATTATGTTAACAGTAGGTCTCTGTGACCTATAAATAAGATATCTTGAAATATGGAAACTCCTGACTGGCTGAGGCCTAGTGCTGAATCCAGAAATTCTGAAAAAGGGGAACCAGTTTGAGGTCAGGGGAGGGGCCCACAGCCACAATTAAAACATTCATTTATCAAATATTGTGTATTTTTTGGACTCAAAAGGGAGGGGGCCTGGGGCCCCTTCCAAATCCGCCAGTGGGCTCATGACTAGAACATACTAGACCTACATTCATCAAACCGGGCCTGGGGGCATAAAACTTAGACAAGCTCACTTTTGATCTAAGTCTCACTTTTCCACTAAATATTCCTTAAGTGAGACTGAGATAAAAAGTGGGCCCGTCAAAGTTTTATGTCAACCAGGCCTAGTCAATTACTGTTTCTTACGTTGAAGTGTTTAATATTGAAAGTATTTGATCTAAATAACAGTGAACTCTAATCAAGATGAAGTTTACATTACAAAGATGAAATTATAATATCCCAACAACCTTATGAATATTGGAGTATCATTTTAAAAAATGTTGAATTGAAAAAAAAACTACGCATTATTCCTCATAATATTCTATATATATACAGCTATGTATGACAAATATATTTCTTTTGTGTTCTCTCATACATGAAGCCTCCGTCTAACAGTACTTTCAGTACTTTGATTGTTTAACAAGACTGTTGTAGATGTCATGTTAGATATCATGACATATTTATGTCATGTCGGGGTGCAAATATCTGGCTGGTCCTTCTTTAAGCTATATATAGATCCAAATGCATAGCTTGAACGAGTTGTGCCAATGTCTATTGATGCTACTATAGAATAACTATCATAATCAGTTTCCGCCATTCTGTCAAAAACAAAAAATTATCAGAGCTTGTAATTACATATGTATACATAAGTTGACCCAACCCAAGAGAGGGGACGATCATTTTTATCATTTAATACAAACATAACAAATATGAGCGTGAAGGCAGTATCACAATTAGAGACTCATTAATTCCATTACATTAATTCTCAATTGTTTAAGTAAAGTGAAAAATAATTTTTTCTCAATAAAGTTACGGTATATATTTTTCTTTTGGTATTGTTTAGTTTAGTACACAAAACGAAACATCTGTATATTTTAAATTTTTTCTTACTCGTGTTTTCCTATAAAATCAAAACGAAAGTACAGATTATTGAAACATGTGATTGCATACACAGTCAAGGTAATTAAACAAGGTAAAACAGTGATGACCTATAAGGGATATTTAATACCTGAATTCCGATATTTTTTGTATCATTTCCGCTCTTAAAACGTTTAAGAGATTCTTTCTTTACAGTATATGTATAATGTCAGGAGAGGGGTCTGTGTCGGAGAGACCTTTACTAAATATAAGTATCAGATCAAGAAGTAAAATAGGAGATGCACAATGGCATTAACTAATAAAGAATCTGTGAAAGTATCATTAAATTTTATGCAGTGGTGTAGGAGGAGTTGCGGATAAGAGATGGGTATTCTTCAATATTATTGAAAAAATGGCAGTGTCATTGTTTTGCTCTGGAAAACCTAAAATATGTGTCCGATCAAAAAGTAAAATATGAGGTCACAATGGCAATATCTTGAATATGTAATAAAGATTCTGTGAAGTTTCAACAAATTTCATTAAGTGGTATGAGAGGAGTTGAGGATAAGAGATGGGTACCCCAAAGCGTAACAGACGGACGGACGGACATACCGATTACTATATACGGGGGGATTAAACTCGCTTGAAGTGAATTTTCAGCAATCTTACAAATAATCCAGCAAACTTATCACTAGTCTTGTTGAGACGACTATAAAGGGTTGGGAGATGGATAAAATATACAGATTATAGTTAAACAATGTTCCCAGAATTAGGGGTTGAAAGGTAGTTCATTGACCGATGCTGGAAAGTGGAGAAATTCTTACCAGAAGTGCGCAAAAAATATTACGCCGTAAATTGCACCTTTTTTGCATTGCAGGATCTGTAGCGTTATGGTCAAAGACAAATATATAAACCATAATGCTACAGATCTGCAGCTCGCAAACAGACAGACAGACAGGACAAAATCAATATACGCCTCGGATCTATCGATTCGGGCGCATAATAATTTAACCCATTTTTGGTTTGAATCTTTAATAATGAAGTATATTGTTTGTTTCAGAGTGGAACCGGAAGTTTCTGAAAAGGTTCTAGTCTTCACTTCCAAGCTTTGATATCTTTTAAAATGAAGGTAAAGGACAGAGAAATAATCGACCTAAGATATGAAGTAAAGCACGTGGAGTTCTGGAGGGGACAGGAAAGGGTTCCTTGGGAATGGACTGAAATTCATTTAATGTTAGAACTTAAGGTGCTTAAAAAAATTAATTTTTATAACGCACTAGACCTGCTCCTGATTCTTCTTATGAACAGGCAAAACTACATCAATTGTAGGATAGTCACCAATGCATGATTTCAAAAGTTGGGGGTGGGTACAAATTCCCCCCAAAAGTCTGACAAGCAAAAAAATGTATAATTAACTGTCCAAATCCTGCATTTTCTAGTGCTCCATCATGTCCATCCTATGTATTGAATCCGGAAATTTAAGGTACGACCATGCGGGGTTCTCAAATACTCACTGTTGACAAAGTGACCTTAACCCAAAAAGAAAATGAGGAAGTGATAATTTCAAACTTTTTTCACTTTTTCCATAAATAAAAATTAGTCCATGAGCCACTGGGGGAGGTCGGTACCATTTTGGGTGAATAAACATTATAGTGATATTTGGTAAGGAATACCCCTAACTAGTGAGAAAATATATGATAGCATCAAATCCGTTGTGGCTTCAATGCTGGAGACACAGTTATTGCCTATTATTTGCTCAAATTAGGTATTTTGAGCTAAATCTATTTGTAACCTGCAAAGTATTTGTCATACAGTTGTCAACCGTGATAGAAAGTTCTACCAGAATTACTTATATGGCATGTCAAACGTTGCTATATTCGATAATCTTGTGATGTATATTCAAAATCTTGTGATGTATGTTCGAAATCTTGTGATGTATGTTCGAAATCTTGTGATGTATGTTCAATATCTTGTGATGTATAAAATTATTCAAAATCTTGTGATGTGTATTCAAAATCTTGTGATGTATGTTCAATATCTTGTGATGTATATTCAATAATCTTGTGATGCATGTTCGAAATCTTGTGATGTATATTCGAAATCTTGTGATGTATATTCTATAATCTTGTGATGTATGTTCGAAATCTTGTGATGTATATTCGAAATCTTGTGATGTATATTCTATAATCTTGTGATGTATGTTCGAAATCTTGTGATGTATGTTCGATAATCTTGTGATGTATATTCGAAATCTTGTGATGTGTGTTCTACAATTCAGCGATGCGTGCAATATGACGCAACAGTACTTCAGTAAAGTAAGGACAATTTTCATTGGTTGGAAATAACGAAAGTAGCCGGAACGGCGATCGACATCCTGAAGCTGATGCATGCGTGCAGTGTGAAATTGGCGAATTCAACCTAAAGTCAAAATTATAGGTAATACTATATTTTGAAAATGTATTGTTTTGGTATCACGAAGCACTAATTAAGTCAGTCATAACCTGATAACGTGAAAAGTGGGAATCAAGAACATTAATTTGACTGACGACATCAACATGATCAAAAACAATTTAATGGCTAACTGCTGGAGAATGTCTTATCCTATTTTAAGGTCCTCATATTGTAGTGATGTTGATTAATCGGTATGATTTTATATAGGTGCTACTTAGAATAATCTAACTGTGTCTCGGGACAAACTCTCACCACGCAGGGTTCGAAATTGGCCCATTGACCGTAGCACTAGTCCAGGGACGACTTTGCAATAAATAAATAAACTAGAGCCGAGCTCGTTGCAAAGCAACGAATAGGTCTTCCGTTGGAGCTACGGATAGGAAGACGTACCTTGAGTCTAGGTCAAGCCACATTATAAAGTTATACAAGTAAGCAACCTAGAGGCTTGTAAAGGAAGAAACTTACAATGTTTCACCATGAAAAACACTAAAGGAATGTATGTGACCTTGAACTTTCTAAATGACCTTGCGTCAAGCAATGACAAACTCTGTTATAAAAATCTTATACCGTATAATCCCTATTAACCGCCCCAGGCGCTTAGAAAATTTCGAAAAGGAGGCGGTTATTTTGGTATTCTCTTCATATTAATATTTAATGTCATTCTTATACTTCAAAAATTTTAAAGAACAGATAAAATAATGTCGAACTTTACTTTAAGTGAGGATAATCCACCCAATTTATGCGATATGATTCATTTTCCATTGAGAAATTGGATAATAGACAAGTTACATTTTCTTTTTGTTCAAATTTTGGCAGACTTTTGATACGATTCTAGATGATTTTAATCACTGTAGAGGGGGCCCTTGTTTTCTAATAATTGAAAAAAGACCTATGGGGCGCTTATGGGGGGAGGGGTGGTTAATAGGGATCATACGGTATGTGTATTACCGACTGGAAAAGTATACACATGTTTTTAGCTCACCTGAGCCGAAGGCTCAAGTGAGCTTTTCTGATCACATTTTGTCCGTCGTCCGTCCGTCTGTCTGTCCGTCTGTAAACTTTTCACATTTTCGACTTCTTCTCAAGAACCACTGGGCCAATTTTGACCAAACTTGGTACAAAGCATTCTTGGGTAAAGGGGAGTTTAAATTGTTAAAATAAAGGGCCAAGTCCCCTCACAAGGGGAGATAATCAAGAAAAGACAAAAATAGGGTGGGGTCATTAAAAAATCTTCTTCTCAAGAACCACTGGGCCAGAAAAGCTGAAACTTATGTGGAAGCATCCTGGGGTAGTGTAGATTTTAAATTGTTCAAATCATGACCCCCGGGGGACGGGCGGGGCCACAATGGGGAATCAAAGTTTTACATAGAAATATAAGGGAAAAATCTTTGAAAATCTTCTTCTCAAGAACCACTGGGCCAGAAAAGCTGAAACTTATGTGGAACCATCCTGGTATAGTGTAGATTTTAAATTGTTCAAATCATGACCTCCAGGGGAAGGACGGGGCCACAATGGGGAATCAAAGTTTTACATAGAAATATATAGGAAAAATCTTTGAAAATCTTCTTCTCAAGAACCACTGGGCCAGAAAAGCTGAAACTTATGTGGAAGCATCCTGGGGTAGTGTAGATTTTAAATTGTTCAAATCATGACCTCCGGGGGAAGGGCAGGGCCACATACAATGGGGAATCAAAGTTTTACATAGAAATATTTAGATAAAAAATCTTTGAAAATCTTCTTCTCAAGAATCACTGGGCCAGAATAGCTGAAACTTATGTGCACATGGAAGTATCCTTGGGTAGTGTAGATTTCAAAATGTCTAACTTATGATCAGTGGGGTAGGGTGGGGATTCATTATGTATTACAAGGAGGAAATCTGGTAAAGAACAGAATGGTCAAAGCTTCTCAGGTGAGCGATGTGGCCCATGTGCCTCTTGTTTATATATTCTTTTAGTCCATGAATCCAGCCAAAACATCTTATCTTTAGTGACCTTGAACTTGAGTCAAGGTCATGTCCCACCCTGCATTATACATGTATCAACAATGTTTCACAGGTACAAATACTGTAGCGAATTTACAGTTTCTCTGTCAGTAACCTTGACTTGTCTGAATGAATGGATATGTTCAGCCTTATTTTTTCTGAGCATATACAGTATCAAATCGGAAGAATTTATTAGGTTCAACACTATGATTTAGCTAAGGATTTAACTAGAAATATGTCTATAGGACATGAATGCATCGCCAAGTGTATATTAGTAAACTAGTGCTAATTGTAACGGGGACCGTTACAGATGTTCCCCAAACGCTCCCCAACTCTCTTTTTGAGCCATATCCCCTGTAAGCTTCATTAAATAAGACAAACTCTATGCATTTCAGACTTTAACAACGTTTACCCAGATGTGTACCAAGTTCATTCAATTTTAGCATTGCATGCATGCGCATGCTTGTGCGTAATGACCATATCATTTTGTCTACACAATCCATATATTTTAATAAACTAAAAATTAAAGTATTTAATCCAAAAGTAATTAAAATACGCTCATTCAAATGTATTTTTGATTTTGTTCATTTCACGTGCACGCACGTGCATACATGAGCACGGTGACCATACCTTCTTGTAGAAGATCATTACATCTATCTCTGTTCTAAATCCCACCCCATATGGTTAAAAAACCAAGGGCGTTATACCTGTTAAAAGTTTCAGCCAGTTAGATTGCAGCGCACGTGCACGCACGTGCGCATGTGCATGGTGACCATACCTTTCTTGTAGTAGTCCATTATATCTATCTATGTTCCAAATCCCATCCTGTTTGGTTGGAAACCAATGGAG